>NC_074711.1:76662821-76971571 GCF_947242115.1 Biomphalaria glabrata
TTTGGACTAGCCGAAGGAAGACTCTGGGTCTGGATCCCATGTCCACCACTACCAGCAGCACCAAGTCCACTCAGGAGAATCAAGCCGAAACCGAGAACAGGCTGCCCAAACGGAACCTAAAGCTCCACAGGTCGTCCTCGATGACCGCCATAGTGATGGTGCTGAACATCATGTTCCTGGTCACCACCACACCGGTCAGCCTGTTCTTCATCGTCATGCCTACCTGGAAGAGCCACGCAGCCACCGAGCAGGACATGGCCCAGATCTACCTGACCTTCGCCGTGGTCAACCTCATTCAGTACATCAACAACTCCTGTAACTTCATCATGTACTGCATGGCGGGGTCGAAATTTAGGCTCGTATTCCGCGGGATTTTCCACAGGAAACGGGTCTACCCGATAGAAGCTTGTCAAGAATTGAGACAGTACCCGTACGAGAACAGAAACCCAGCAAAACCCATACTAACTGAGCTCTTACCGCAACGCTTGTCAACGCTCAAGTCTTTGCCAACCATATACATCAATGATGTGACTGTAGGTACGTGTCGGAGGTTGACTGATGGTGAAATACGTTAAATTCAATCCTCAAAATTCTCTAAATTTTGTACTGGCTTTAAACCATCGGTAATTCCCTGTATTTCGATCCCGATTTAGCACTATATTTTTAGATGAAACTTGCGATACCTTCCTACCTTCCATAAGATTCAAATTTCAGCCAACTGTCTTGCAAGCAGGAGATATGTCCTTTGGATCAAAGAACACATTGATGGTATGTCTTGCAAAAGAGACATGTATTATGGCTCAAAGATCACATTGATGGTATGTTTTGCAAAAAGAGACATGTATTATGGCTCAAAGATCACATTGATGGTATGTTTTGCAAAACGAGACTGATGTTTTGCATCTGAGAACAAACTGATGGTATGTCCTGCAAGAAGGAGACATGATAGCTCAAAGATCACATTGATGGTATGTTTTACCAAAAGAGACATGTATTATGGCTCAAAGATCACATTGATGGTATGTTTTGCCAAAAGAGACATGTATTATGGCTCAAAGATCACATTGATGGTATGTTTTGCAAAACGAGACAGGTGTTTTGAGCCTGAGAACAAACTGATGGTATGTCCTGCAAGAAGAAGACATGATGTCACCTGAAACAGGTATAAGTGATTTGAATAAACAGTGCTATTGTTGTGCACACTATCATTAAGCAGAAACTCAGATGTTGTATTTAACACGATTTCTATTTAAAATATATACAGTAGTACTGGAACCATTGTGCCACGAGACTTTGACTGATACATGTTCCCCTGGTAACCATAGCATGAAGTCAGTTGACATTAGTGCCTGTCTAAGCTCGTATTTTGATCGTTTTTCTCTTTCAACTTTTCTTTACAAAATACCATTTCGTTGAACTTTATTCTTCCTGTCATACAGTAGACATGAAGGAACAGTCTCAAGAATTTGTTTCTTTTAGATATAACTCAGTGATTCCCAAGCTTTGTCGGTCATTCAAATCTCCACACCCCTTTCACGAGCCTCATCACCGCAAAAATATCGTCAAACCCTCACCCCTCCCCAAGAAAGAGCCCCAACCTTTTTTTTTATGCACACTGTGAAAAGTTTCCAGGGGCCTGATCGTATCGTCCTGCGTGTCGGATTAGGCCCGCGTGTCGTAGGTTGGGCATCACTGATGTTACATATGTTTCTTGTCCCTGTTGTAATGCAGGCATTGATTTTGTTTCGTTATAAATGTAAATGACCAGAAGTTAAAATGTCAATGCTGTCACTGCTGCTGTTTTGTTTTGTTTTTTTCGTTTCTTTATTTTTTTGTCTCTGCAGACTTTTCCAAGGCATTAAAAAAAATGTCGCATTTCAAAATGCCTTTTCTAAAACTTTTGAGAGACAGGAGGAGACAACCCTATCGATCTCTCGACACTGCTACGTCTAATTAATTGTTTCATGTAATTCTGTGGATGCCTCTTGTTTTTACATGGTTTATGTCCGTTTTCAAGGAACGACACTGTCATTGTGTCAATGTAAACGATACGCTGCTAAAAATATGCTTCAGTGACGTCAACGCAGGTATCCTAGCAACAGACGCTGTGAATGCTTTTGTAAATTTTTCAACTGTTCTGTTATGAGAGTAGGTTATTTCTACGTTCAATATTACACCCTCTAAAGCTCAAGTTAGTGAAAGATGCATTCAATACTGAGCCCTATCTTCATTCAGTCAGCGCAATGTCTTCATGTCGTAGTTCAATTTTTAAAAAAGGATAATGTTTTGTCCTTGAAGGCCAAAGTCTGTAGTCATCCGAGTTGTGCCCTGCAGAAAGTGATGAGCTAGGATGACCTCATCATTTTAAAAAATGAACGTCGGAAACTTAAGGAAACAAATCAAAGCAGAAGAATGAGTGGGTCACGTGGTGTACGCTCCAAGGTCTCAAGAGATGTGTAAACAGGAAGTTTACTTACACATTGGTTTAAGAACAATCCAATTTTAAAACAGAAGATTGGACAATCAAAAGGTGTTAATTAGAAATGAAAAGCTTTTACTTTATCTTCTGTTTGAGATGGTTCTGTTTGAAAACCTATAAACCGGGAAGACAAACTAAGACCTTAGTAAATAAATGTTAAGATTCATGTTCAATACTTTTGTGAATCTAACATTGAAATTGAATTATACTTTGTGTATATTTGTGTTCATACTGTTTATTTCAATCTTGTCCTGATTTCTACTGGAGAATGAACTAGTTTGTAAAGAGGATGTCTGTGATGGCTTCATCTAAATAAAAATCTCCTACAGACTTCCAACTTTGGGTCATCAGATTCAACTTCTGAAAATATCAAAACATATTAACTAGTTCCAGCTTTACAGACGGACAATGTCTCCTTCCTCGCTTACAAAAGAGAATAAAAAATCATGTTCATTTCTTTGTTTTTATGCCTTAAAAATAATGATTTTAGTAACTATTTATAGCCGGGACGTGGACAGACATAGAGTGGTTCCATTGTTGGTGGTTGTTTTTTTGTTGTTTTTTTTTTTTTTTTGTTGCTGTTGTTTTTATCCCATGGTCTTAAGCTAAGTAAAAGTTCAAGATTGTCTCTCGAAACGAATGTATCCCAAACTAACATATTGCAAATGTCACCAACAAGTGGAATCTCTTTTTGCACGGGCCTTGCAGTTTGCCTTTGTGATCTCGTTATCCGGAATGGAAAAAAAAAAAGATTTCTGTTCCTAAATCCAATTCCTATATCCATCCTTCCCATCCACCATCTCTAATAAGTTCTCATTTAGGGGATATTTATGTATGTTATCAGCACAAGTTGTATTACTTTTTAACATTTCGACTAAGTGTATGATTAGGTTAGGGTTATGATTAGGTTATGGTTATGATTAGGTTAGGGATTTATTAGGTTAGGGTTTTGATTAGGTTAGGGTTATGATTAAGTTAGGGTTGTTGCCAAAGATCTTGCAGCGCAAAAGCACTAGACATTTTATGTTTTGGTTGGCAAGTTCTTTTGCACATTCAAACTATTGATTTCTTCTTTCATTACATTCCTGCAGACGTGAAGTTTTCATTACAATCCAGCAGACGTGACTTTTTCTTTCTGTTCTATTTTATTGCTAGCAGACCTGAGGCTTACTTTGGCTTTACATAGTATTCAGGTAGAAATAGAATGTATCTAATCGTTGGATACAAATCTCTTGAGACACACATGAATATCATTTTATAGAATTATGGGACAGATTTGTGCGTTTTTTTATTACATAGAGAAAAGTTTCTGCATTGAAGTTGCTTTCTTATATTCCCTGGGCCTGATCGATAGATTACTTGAAGACTGGAGGAATTCGGTGGACGTTGGAGGTACCCCATTGACGAGGTACCCCATTGACGAGGTACTCCATTGACGAGGTACCCCATTGACGAGGTACCCCATTAACGAGGTACCCCATTGACGAGGTACCCCATTGACGAGGTACCCCATTGACGAGGTACCCCATTAACGAGGTACCCCATTAACTCAGTGGAGAAATTGGAAATACGTTGGAGGTACGCTGACGACTGGGTTCAAAAATAAAATAAAATAAGCAGTAATGGTGAAGGTTCCAAAAAAAAAAAAGGTTTGCATATACAAATGTACACTGAAAAGGACATTGAGAGTTAGCAAAGTTTGAGAATCCCTGAAACGTGAAGACGAGACTGTATATTGTCACCGTCAATCACGATTTTCCTTCAGTTCTTTGGAAGACTGTCATGTGACTTGTCAGGTATTCTATTAATTGAACGGTAATAGTAAGCAGTGTCAGGTCACTAGTCCAACACATGCTGGTAGTCTCTACATTGATAGAAATATAAATGCGCGGTCAAATTTATCTGCTGGTTTTAAGTCTACCCCCCCCCCCCAAACAGACGCAGGGCTGGCCTTAGGCGGATTTTACTGATTGCCTAATTGGGCCCCTGCCCCTGCATTGAAGTTGCTTCATATGCATGTTGAAAAATAAATGATGACATAATACTTTAATTAATAGTTTTATTGTAAAAAAAAAAAACATTAGACGAGGAGCCTCAAAATCATGCATTAAATTGGACCCTGCAATTTGTAAGGCCGGACCTGCACACACGATTAGTTATCTCTTTCTTTCTCTCTCTCTTTCTCTGTTTCTCTCTCTCTCTTTCTCTGTCTCTCTCTCTCTCTCTCTTTTTCTCTTTCTCCCTGTCTCTCTATCGTTGACTTTGGCCATCTTTCCTTTCTTTTAAAATGCCAATCTTTCTCGTGCGCACTCTACTGCCAACTATCAGGTTTCTTCTTCCTCTAATCGTTTACCTCCCCTGCCATACAGACACAGCCATTGGGCATTTATATCATAAGATCGTTGTTGTTTTTTATTATTATCGGTAAAAATTTCTCTTCCTGTTTTGTGTTTTGGCACTGAGACCGTAACACCATGTTCTTAATCTTGAAACAGATTATGCAATTATTCATTTATCTTCTCAGCACCGTCCTATCTGTGAGCTAAACAAATTAAATATATATTCCCGATTAATGTAGATAGGATTTAGTTATCTTTATTTTTTCCGAGACGTTTACGCACCGCAGTTTTTGAGCGGGACGTTTTTGCGCCACTGCCTTAGACAAGTGAAGTATGTTCATTTAGTAATTGTTCTCAAAAGATTGATACCATAGACATATAGAAATAGGTCTATGATTGATATACTTTTACAGGGGCGGACAGGACATGTGGACAACCGGGCAAACGCCAGGTGACCGGTGCCTAAATGGGTCGGTGGAGCTGCCGACTGGGCCTCATTAAATCTCAGTAAGTCCCATAAACGTGATTGGCCTCTTCTTGCCTTTTATCAAAGATCTTTACAGACTTTATTTTGTAATACTAGCTACATATGGATTCACTTATACACTTCTACCGTGCTTCTATGATTTGTAATCATCCATTAACTCTAAGAGATTAAGAAACAAGTTAACAACATAAGACTTATATTTTTTATAGTCCTACAGAAGTCAAACTAGTGTGAAAATACTCGTGTTCATCTTGAAGGGGACCTCGAACTTAAATATTAGAAAGTTTTTCTTCATGTTATGGTGTAGTTATGTTTACAGCAGTGTTTAGATCCGCTGCTACCAAATATCCCAGGATTTCTCAGCTACAAGGTCATTGCCAAATCACAATTATTATTTAAAATTTTTAACATGTAACCAAAAATAAATCGAAAGGAAACAGTAAAGAAAAAAAGTTAGAGACGAAAAGCAAAAATTGCTGAAATCTCCTGCCAAGAGATGCAGTAAAATTACTTGCCTTGTAGTTGTTGATGCCTGTATGACTTCGACAGATTACTCTGGAGATGTCTGAGTTTCTTGCACGAGTGTATTCAATGCAACTAACTACTAACAAGAACAGGACCTACAAAAAAATAACAAGTGAAGAAACTCCAAACCGTTGGATAACACAGAGAATGGTTTAATACTGAAAAGTCGAGTCTCTGGCTATAAATCACGTTCTCCCTAAGAAATCCTCTCACCAACTGACTTGATGTATATAAGTAGCCTCTAACCCAACTAAGTCGTGACGTCACTAAAGTTGCGTTCAAAGCTCGTCAACTATGGTGCGTCTCTATACAAACTAAAAGTTTCACACCTGATAACTTTCACCAAGGAACATTTCCAACTCCATTTCCTCCTGGAGACCAAGCCCACGTTAGACAGGAAGTAGAAACACGAACTCCTATCCATAAAGATGGAGACTTCAATGCTCTAATTCTTGGAAATACATGGGCACCTTCAACTTCTCTTAAAAGTTTGGTGCCTCTAGATGTGATCAGAAACAATAGTGTCTTGAAACAGTAATGTCATATGATGTTGACTTACCCGGGTAGGCTTTAACTACATACGTAACGAATTAATTATTTTATAGACTCATTAAGATTGCGATTGAACTGTAGATTTTTTTTTTTACAAATTGAGATTTCCTATAGCCCCTAAGTTTGTTTACACATAGAAACACAAGACATTGTTGATATCATCGTTTGCATACATGTGTTCATGGAGTTTTGTGCTTATCATATGCAATCAAGTTGTGGGCCGAATCGCAGGCCCGGACCAATTTTGACACCCAGCCCGCCCCTGCATTTTTATGTTTTTTTAAGGGTTAATAAATTTTTATTTTTTTATTTCATGATTACCATTTTATAATTATTTTGTGTGGAATCGAACAAGGGAAAGAAATCCTACTTGACAGGTGTGGTGGTATAGGTGGAATTAGTTCCCTTGAGGAGGCTTTAGCCCTGTGAGTGAACACGTTTTTTTATGCATTTAAAAAGCTTTCACGGTAACATTCACACACACAGATACTCCTTTCTTCCCCCACCCCTCCTTTTTGTCCCAACTGGTCCAGACAAGTGATAGGAGAAAGCTAACGGCATGAAATTACATTAAACAAAATCATTTGGTCAAAATATTTCTCATCGCACAGATTTAATTGTATTAGTCTAGATCTATTAGCCTACAAATATAATCACATGACTGATCCAAACTAACTGATATAATTACACTAAATATAAATATTGTTGTTGTTTTTTTTTATAATATTATTCTGTTTTTCTTGTTTTTATCTGTATATCTTTTGAGTTGAGGTAGTGTGTTTCAGAGGCAATTTTTAAAGATTTCAGTTGACAGACTTTGTAAATCTATTTACCGAAACTAAGTGTAGCCTATACCTGAGCTGTACTGATTTAAAATGTGCATGCTGCGACACATTTCATCAACTGATTTCTGTTTTTCGTCTTATGATTCTCTTCACATTTATCTTAATGTTAAGAAAGTAAACAGATAGTCATTGCAGAGTCATTTTACAATTTGTGACATAACTTTGTATAATTCCCTCCTCAAATTATTTTATGCTTGCCGAAAAATGTATAATTCTTATTTATTTTATAAATTCTTTTGCAGAGAAATAAATTATCTTCAAATGAGTACAGAAATGTTTGATTTTGATGTCCTATCTTACCTAGTCTGTTTAGTGTTACTTCTAAGTGGTGACTTTTATGTTTCAGATTTTGCACAGAAAAAAAAAGTTAAATTAATTGAAAATCAAACCAAAGTCTACCACTGTAACTTCTGCCTTTATTTTATCATACAATATTCACTTCTTCAATATTTACAAGCTAATTTTTTTTTTAAAGTGAGACAAAATTTCATTAAATGTAAAAGAATTGTAAAGTGTTAAGTTTTTTGACAATATGTTAATGTATCACAGAGGACAATTCTTGGATATTTAAAAATTTGTCAATTGTTGACGTAAATAAAATTGTGCATTAGGAATGATTTTGAAGCGTGTGTTAGGAATAGAATTGGCTCACTTAGTCACCCTATCATCATATGGAGTTGCATTGGAGCATTCGTTTCAACTAGCAATCATGAGCTCACTGTCTCAGTCCTTTGATTAATCCTTTAGTTAATCTTTGTCCCTAATGGCTTCACTATTCCAAAACTACACACTGTGCAACACTCACAAATACACTCAATCATTTACACAAACATGCACTCGCCACACACACACACATACATACGCACGCGCGCACGCACATTTTAAAGGTCCCCGGTTCCTTTGTATCAGACACATTTTAGAAAATAAAATTATTCAGTCTTCTTCCTCCCCCCCCCCCACCACACACACATTTCGTAAAAAGTACAGCGGGGTCAAGACATTTGAACTGACCAGTTGACCCTGCAGATGACCTGGTCCGACGTGACCCCGCCTGTCCTCACAAGTACTCACCTTACAAACAAACTGCTAACACAAAGAAACAACTTCCTTTACTTTCACTTTGATGTTTTTATTTTGGAACTCTCCACAGAAGAAAATTAATTTACTCTAAAAATAGTTTTTAATTTATACAAATTTAACAAATATTTTTTTCCTGAAATTTCCTTTCTTAAAATGTTTCCACTGTAAACAATATATATATATATATATATATATATATATATATATATATATATATATATATATATATATATATATATATATATATATATATATATATATAATATATATAATTCTTGAGAAAATTTCTCTTACAATTCAGTATAACAACAAATGATAATCATTCATAACATGGGCGGGTTTTGGTGGTTCAACCCCCCCCCCTACGAAATGAAATCCCCCCCACGAAATGAAATCCCCCCCAGGGGGGGGGGGGTCGGAATTTAGTGACTGACTTTTGCTTTGATTTTGTTTATTTTAGGTGAGATTTTAATACTAAACTATCACTTGCCCTAGCACAGCAAATATGGTTTTGAGTTTAAAACCCCATACCAGTGGTTTTTTAATTTAAAACCCCTACCGGGGGGGTTTTAGTTTAAAACCCCCTACCAGGGGGGTTTGAGTTTAACACCCCCCCCCTACCAGGGGTTTTCGCAGTTAAATTCCCCTCTTCTATAACACAAAACAAAAAAAAATGCAAACGACAATCCCCCAAATTTCACGAGCACAGTTAAGGACCATTTTGATTTTTTAACCCCTCCAAAATTTACGATAAACCCCCTCTTCAATATAAAAAAAGAAAATTATACACTAAAAATTCTATGAGCGTAGCCAAAGGGGTTTTGAGTTTAAACCCTCCGCAAGCGGGGTCTGAAGCTAAAAAATACATCTTCAATGTAAGAAAAAAGCAAATAACGCACTCAAAATGTTATGAGCGTTGCCAAAAGGAGTTTTGAGTTTAAACCCCCCTTCAGAGTGGTTTGGTGCTAAAAAATACCTCTTCAATATAAAATAGCAAATTACACACTAAAATTATTTGAGCGTAGCTAAGATAATTTGACGTTTTGAGTTTAAATCCATCTCCTACAGATGGCTTTTTTTAAAGTTTAAAACCCCTACAGATGATTTGAGTTTAAAATCCCCTTACAGAGCGTTTTGAGGTGGAAAACCTCTCTCTTCAATATTATTCTAAAGCAAACTACAGTCACTAAATTCTATGACCGTAGCTAAATGGGGTTTTGAATTTTAAAAATTTAAAACCCCCAACAGATGATTTTGACGATAAAACTTCACTTTTCGATATAAAATCAAAGCAAACTACAGTCATTTAATTCCAAGAGCGTATTCAAGAGAGGTTATACATTTCTACCAGTGGCGGGGCTCAATTAATAAAGCGCACTGAATAGTCATCTGCCGAAATTGAAAAACACTAAATGTGGCTCAACAAAGATGGCTAAGTCAGTTATAGAAATCCTATGCCGAACTGGGAGTCGACCCCTTAGTAAGATTGTGACAGAGCGTCGCATGAGGTTTGCGGGACATGTTCTCCGACAAAATGAATTAGGCATAAGAAGAGTTGCGATGACATCCTAGTACAATTTGGCGCCACACATTCATGGAGGTCCTCAGAGCAGGTGGGAAGAGGCCTCAGACATTACCAGTGACAGATTTTTGTGGAAACAGCTTGACGGCAAATGCGCCGAAAGAATGATGGGTCAGAATGTAATAAAGATTATATACACTACACATATACACATACACACATACATACATATAAATATATTTTTTCGCGGGGGAGGAGGCGCGGGGAGGGGGAAAAAATCCCCCCAAACCCCCCCCCCCTCGAAAAAAATCCTGGCTACGCCCATGATTCATACCACATTAGACGTGAAGTTGACATCAGAAAGTTGGATTTTATCCAATTATTTTATTGATAAGGTTACAAGAGTTTTTTTTGTCTGTTTTGTGTGTGCGTATGTGCGTGCGCGCGCGCGCGTGTGTGTGTGTGTGATCGGTGTCTTGTTACTCATTTGTGATGATAAAATGTTAAAATCCTGACCCAGATGGGTTTTTTTTTATGTTTAAAATCTTTTTATATATGGCTCCTTTTGTTACGAAAGAATAAGAAGGCGCCCAGGTCAAATTACAGATTACTAATAAAGTGAGTTGCATTAATGGAGATTTTAGCACTGGATTTGACTGGAATGAATATTTACATAGATGTCACAATTCCTACTTTTGATATTATCAGGTAGCTTGAGGTATTTTCTAATTGAAGATTGAACTTAGGCACTTATTCTGTGGTAGTGACAAGAAGGACACTATTGATGTACAGACAGAAACTGAACATAGAACATGTAGCTGACAGGCCAAACATCTTTTATTTTTAAAAGCGCGTGAATATTTGGTTCATTGATTACATTTCTTTGCCACGAATTGAGTCTATTCTTAAATTGATGCATACGTAAACTTAATTGTTCTTTCCAAATCTGATAATAGGAACATGTCTCACGTGCGCTGAGATTGTTTTTATTGATAATGACTTTTTGAATTGATATTATGTGGTGGACTGAAAGAAAAAACAAGTCAAATATAAAAAATACTTTTTTTTTAAATCTTTAAAGGGGAAAGAATTGCACATTTATAGACATATCTCTCAGTGCTGTGATATTTATTTTCTTTTTTTTTATGTCTAACAAAATTAATTAATTGCCACTAATTAATTAATTAATTTTTCTTTTTTGAATCCTTTTGTATTTGTGACAATGAAAAATTGCTCAAACTTGATCCGAGAATGGAAAGTGAAATAACATGTACAAGATTTGTACCAGACAAACAAAACTTATCTAAGGGGAAGAACTCCTCACTTACGTTCTATCGCTCAATAATGTAAAAGCTATGTCCCTATAATCATTTAAAATCATTAATTATCAATATTTTTTGTCCATAGATTCATGTTTTTTCAGGTACAATAAACAATTTTCTAAAGTTTCAAGAATGGATGTGGGAGAAATAACTTGTTCATTTTACTAAGGGGACGAAACCCTACTTATTGAGCCGTACCTGTGAACACTGAAGAACTAATTTCCTTTGTTGGTATCAAACAAAATAGTTATTTACCAGTAATTAATTGACTAATTGGTAAATTTATTTTATTGATTCTTATCTTGTGAATAATATCTTGTGAACATGCCAATGAATAATTGTGCAAAGTTTGCACTAGATCTGAGAATGGGTGTGGGAGCAATATCGTGTTTAAACGTTTGACCAGACAGAGTGGATAGAAGCTTTGTAAACAAAAAAGGGGTTTTTATAATGTGGTATTGTTAGTTAATAAGTATCGATGATAGTGAACTGAAAGTCTTAATGAAGCATGAATCATTTTTTAACTCAAAATTATTCAAATATTTTTATTATTATTTGTGTGAGAATTAAATAAAGTATGTTTCTGTCCATAGCAGCACTCTGTCGTGAGACTCTGTTGTTTTACGCTCAATTGACATTTCTATTTTATTTTATTTGAAAACTTTAGATTTCTTGATTATTTTAGTTAAACTTGAAGAAAAACGATCATTGTGGGAATTTGGAATTAGGGCCGAATGCCCGGTGGGGCGATACCTAATGGGCCGCTCAGTTTTTGATACGTATCCAGCGGTGGCGAACAGGGGCAACTTAGCTTGATGGGCCCCTACGATAAAGAGATTCATTAGTCACCATCAGCCCATCATACAAAATATGTGGGGCCTCTGTCACGTGTTCTAATGCACCGTACGAACACGCTATAGTCTGAACTACAATGTGGTGGATAGATTTAAAAAAACAACTCTAAACAAGGACTAGTGACTTAATATTGTAAAAGTCATCCTGGCATCTATGTCAGCTCTTAAAATGACATTTTGAGTTAGGCCTCGCATCTGACACTTGCCAGCGGTTGGTTACCTGGTCGTGCGGTATGCGTGATGGACAGTCGTTCGGTTGTCTTAGTGGTCCAGGGTTCATACCCTGGACGCTGCCATCCCCCGTCGTCCTGAGGGAGGTTTGAACTAGGAAGTAAATTATCTTTAACTCTGAAAGAACATCCAAAGCATGTAAAACATTAGACTTTAGTACTGTTAAGGCTAACTTTACATTATCAAACTTTAACAATTTTGAGGACCATTCGAATGGATACCCATCATATGAACAAAATTGTGGGCCGTATGGTAACGCTAAGGCCAATTTGAGACCCAAGCTTCACCTGAATAGCTGGCATTGAAAACACTCAAAAGTTTGTATTTTGTACCTAATCAAAGCCACTGCTAAAAGAATTCCCCCCCCCACCACCACCACTACTAGTGGCAACCAATCCAATGTCGTGCATAGAGTATCCATTATTCTAGAAAGCTCTGGATCCCATTCAAGCTTTATTGCGTGACAACTTCTTCCTGGTCATACGATGAAATATGAAGACGCTCAAAACAATACAAGTTCACATTCTGACATTCTAAAGCAACAACATTTTACATGCAACATAGTGAACAAATGTTGTATATATTTCATATTGTTACTCTAACGACGTAAGATGACTAATATGATATCAGCCATTGTTGTGATTCAAGTCGGGTATAGTTCTTCCGTCCGGAGACTGCTAAACAATGTTTCTTGTGTCTATAGTCTCATAGATCTATTTGTTTTTCTTCTTTATCTTTTAATAAACCAGTTCTGGATGTAACGAAGTGTGTAGGTGTTCTACAATATTTGATTCTGCTCTATCCAATGTTCAAGACGCTAAGGAAGATAAACACATGAGGACTTGTATATTCAACGTTTATGTCCTTGAGGACTTGTATATTCAACGTTTATGTCCTTGAGGACTTGTATATTCAACGTTTATGTCCTTGAGGACTTGTATATTCAACGTTTATGTCCTTGAGGACTTGTATATTCAACGTTTATGTCCTTGAGGACTTGTATATTCAACGTTTATGTCCTTGAGGACTTGTATATTCAACGTTTATGTCCTTGAGGACTTGCATATTCAACGTTTTATGTCCTTTCGTATTTGAACTGCATATTTAAAATATTTTTTTAATGTATTTTGTGGAGCCCTACTTTAAGGGTCAAGCCATGGGTGAACGCACTGTCTCCTTGACCATAAATGCGACCCTGCTCTCGACTAATGCTTAGATACTAAAAGTGTTAAAATCAGCGGGAGGGGAGTAATTTTTTTTTTGGGGGGGGGGGGCATGAAGGTGGTAGGTCTTACCGTGAGGGTAAAAGGACATTGATAGGAATCTAATCTTGGTCTCTCTACGTGTGACTCATGCGTCCTCTACACCCCCCCCCCCTTTTTTTTTTCACCCACTCCCACACATGTCGTAATACTATTGTCATGTCACTCGGGCCGTGTAAAGATAGAGCCATCTCTCCTGGGCGGAATTTGGGGGGGGGGGGGAGTGAGGCTGAGGTACCCACCTTACTTTTCATTCATCCTTTCTGTCCTGCTGACCCCACAGTTGACCTCCCTCCACTTTGGTCAGTTTCATTGCATGAAAAGGTGTGTGCGTGTGTGTGAATGAGTGTGCGTGAATTGAAGAAGAGAGGGAATGGACTTAAACCCACCTGCCACGCGACTCATCCTTTGCATTCCAACGTGGGAAGGGGCACACGCCCACGCAGTTGTTCTCCGCCTTTCTGAACTTGATGCACTGAATCTAAGAAAAATAATAATTTAAAAAAAAAATAACATGATAAATAAAGTAAGAAATGAAAAAAGAGAAATAAAATAATTCAACCTTTTGTTTCCTCACACATATACTAGGACAAACACATCAGAGAACTCTCTTCTTTGTTTCTGAATTCCAAATAAAGATTTGTAATAAATATTGTTTATACTAGATGTGAATAGTAGCTAAGATGATGTTCAAATGTATGTGTTTGAATAGGCACGGCCTAAACTTCTTAGATTCGGTTTGTCTATGCTTTGACTTTGGGCGATGTAATAGCGACAAATACAATTTGAACGTCCTAATAGAGGTCACTTCACTTCCGGGACTTTAGTTGATTGTTTGTTTTGTTTGTTTGTTTGTTTGTTTTTGTTTTTGTTGTTGCTTTTAGTAATTCCTTTAACTCACATTTAGGTCAAATAAAAAATTCGAATTATTTTTTTCTTCAAAAATATTCATAAGCATATCGAGCTGAAATGTTATAAATTTACTTTTGCTTTATTACAATTTTAGTATTATCACGTCATTAACCAACGGAAAACCATTCATTTATCGTTTAAAACTAATGTTTCATCTATAGAACTCATGGGAGCTATGACTATATTATACTTTCTTATTACTAAGTATTGATACTATCAGTAATATCATTTTCTATTATGAGTTATGACCGCCCTCTTGCAAAGATAAGTCTCTAGTTTACTATATTTTTTTTAACATATAAAGAAGAAATTGAGTTTTGTAATATTTTTATATTATTTATTATATAAGCATTTTAACATCTCTAATAATAACAATACTCTGCTATTCAAATGTTAATTTCAATATCCTAAACAGTGTAACTTATATTTTATGAGTTTCTTACACGAGTTATATCAAGAATTTCTCAAGCTATTGATGCGTATATTCTTGAACATCTCTACATAACAAGCAATCTCGTGGGATCAGCTACAGTCATGTTTGAAATAATGAAATAGATTGTTTGAAATGTCATATAAGTGAAAGGTTGTGTCTATTTTTTTTTCTGCCTTTTTAGTTTAAGAATTTCTTTAAAGTAATTTAAAAAACATGATTTAACAAAAAAAAAATCTAAATCACCCCCGCCCCCATTTCTAAACAATAAAATGTGACCCTTCCACCTTTTGTGTGTGTGTGTGTGTGTGTGTGTGTGTTTCAAATGCTGGGAGGTTCGACAACAGGATGACATATTCCAAGACTTAGACTCAAAGTTCTTTATGTAGTTCATAACTCTTTCCTCTTAACCAAACTGTCTAGTTTGTCCGATTTGTTAGTCTAGATCACTCTCTCTCTCTCTCTCTCTCTCTCTTTCTTTCTCAACTCTAAAGGTCTATTCCCTTATCTCTATATCTATCTATCTATCTATCTATCTATCTATCTATCGTTATCTCTCTCTCTCTCTTTCTCTCTCTTTCTTAAACAGAGTCGAGAATGTCAAGAATAATTGTCAGACGATTTTATTGTCAAAAATGTTATTTTCTTACTCGCCCAATTCTTGCTGTGTACTTTCTAGTCTAGGACTGCAATACTCTGTGTAGTCCTTCTGCACTTTCTTAGCTGTTTGAACATGTCTCTAATCAGGGCCGGTCCTAACAATTGCGATGCCCTATGCAAAAGGGATTGCGCGGGGCCCAGTCTGGGTATAGATAAGCATAATGTCATAATGTCAAAATTAAGATTTTGTATTAGAAAATACAATCATCTTTGCAATAAATTTTTATGAAATGAAAGCTAAACGTGCCTACGATTGGCACTCCAAAATAACAATTTTTTATTTTTCAGGTGATTTTAATAATTTCAGATTCCCAGAAGTCCCTGGAAAATCAGGAGGCCACGGAAATCCTGTTATTATATATAAGTAAAAATGGTTTAATTTAATACTTACACCTAGAATTAGCGCGGCTCCGGCCTGTCTCTAATACTCTTTAAAGAAATAAATATCTACTATGATCTACATTGTTCTATCGATACCATGGGCGTAGCCGGGATTTTTTCGGGGGGGGTGGGGGGTAATTCGTTTTGTCAAAGAGCAGGTCCCGCAAACCTCATGGGACGCTCTGTCACAACCATTCTAAGGGGTCGACTCCCAGTTCGGCATAGGATTTCCTTGATTTAGACCCGATCTTTATAACTGACTCCTAAAATCCGTCCTAGCTATCTTTGTTGGGCCACATTAAGTCTTTTTCACTTTTGGCAGATGACTATTCACTGCACTTTATTAATAGAGCCCATCCACTGGCAGAAATTTGTAACATCTATGGCTACGCTCTTGGAATTAGGTGACTGTAATTTGCTTTAGATTTTATATCAAAAAGGGAAATTTTATCGTCAAAATAATTTTTGGGGAAGTTTTAAACTTTAAAATCTGCAAAAAAAAATTTTTTAATTTCAAACCCCGTTATAGAATAGAATTTGGTGACTTTAGTTTGCTTTAGAATAAAATTGAAGAGAGAGATTTTCAACCTCAAAACTCTCTGTCTGGGGGTATTTAAACTCAAAACCATCAGGAGGGGTTTTAAACTTTAAAAAAAGCCCTCTGGAGAAGGTGGTTTAAACTCAAAACCCCTTTTGGCTTGGCTACGCTCATAGAATTTTGAGTATCTAATTTTAAATTTGATTTTTTTTTATATTGAAGAGGTATTTTTTTTTAGCTTTAAACCCCGCTGAAGAAGGGTTTAAACTCAAAACCCCTTTGGCTACGCTCATAGAATTTTGAGTGTGTAATTTGTTTTTTTATAATATATATTTGTATATGTATTATATTTAGCTCGAAACCCCGCTGGAAGGGGGGGGGGGTAAACACAAAACCCCTCTTGGCTACGCTCTTAGAATCTGGTGACAGATGTATAGATAGAAGAGGGTTTTTTTTTTTTCGTAAATTTTGAAGGGTTTTTTAGAATCTAAATCTTCCTTAGCTATGCTCTTGGAATTCGGGGATTTTCGTTTGCATTCTTTTTTTTTTTTTTTGGTTTTGTTTTATAGAATAGAGGGGATTTGATTGCAAAACCCCATTGGTAGGGATTTTTAAACTCAAAACCCAATTGGTTGCGCTGGGGGAAGTGATGGTTTAGTATTAAAATCTCACCTGAAATAAATAGAATCAAAGTATAAAATCAGTCACTAAATTCCGATCCCCCACTCCCTGGTTACGCCCATGATCGATATTTGTGAATCTAGATTTGGCAGTACGCAGTGGCGATTGATAAATATTTTTTTCATCCTTTGACCTATCATCTTAAAAGAAGTTTGGAAAAAGGGAAATAACTGTTGCTAAGCAGTAAAAAAAACACACATAATTTTGACTTTTTTTTTTCGATTTGTATGTTACAATTTTATTGCGGGAAGAGGCACCTTTTTTTCTATTTTTAGTACAAATATAAACAAGGCATATTAAAATTAATCCAAATTATCAATTACATGCTTCCTTAGATTGGTCTTTCTAATATAATATTTGATTTAACTCCCTTAGCACCAGAATGTATATTGGAAAATTACAATAGTTTTATAAAATGCTACATCGTGATATAGTAATATGTAGAACGTTAGGCTTAATATTTGATTTTTTTAATGTTACATTTTCTAAGGCAATTCCGATCTCCAGTATTTGACATGTTGACCATGTAGACACACATCTACGTCGATCTTATTTTAAACATAAATCTGTTTATTTATTTTTAAATGTATCATGTCACATTGTTATGCGAATGTAGTAAAAAAAAAATTATTTATATATTTTTTCAACGTGAACTGTTGTGTAAACCGTAGACTTCTGATAGTGTCTGATGTGTTGTTGGCAATGTCATCTCTTCAGTACTGAATAAAAAAAAATGAGGTAGTCGACATTGTGACTAAAACCCACACGTGGTTAGCGACTTCATTTTTTTAGACTATGTTTTAGAATACAACCTTCACCTTTCCAAGCTTAACGAATAAAATACTCTTTGAAGTTCTTTTTGCACGGGGAAACTAGCAACACTTTTACATGCGATTTCTCGGAGTAATCGTGTGAGTGTCAAGTACTGAACTAATTTAAAATTACTTTACAAAAGTGGTTAAAAATAAAAACTCAACAAATTAGTCAAATTTCTTTTTTTCTTTTTTTTGTAGACCTCCCTGAAAATGCTTTAAAATTTAATAGTTCGGCGAATTTGAACGACCATTTTTTTTTTTGTTTAGATTTGGTACAAAGGGAACCGTGTTATTGGTCAGTTCCAAAGTTGCAATATATTTCAATAGAGATGAAGTGCGCCCTACTCAACGTATATGTGTAGGCCTACATCAGTAAATCTATGGATACAAGGTCATATAATAATGTCAGTCCTATCAATGTTGACCATAAGGTGGACATCTAATATATAACACTGATTGGCTTCCCTTTTCGATATAGTTTTCTCCAAGTCTCCGACTGTTCGAGCCATGAAAATATGTTTTTTTTTTTGAAGATTATATTTAAAGATCGACATGAAAAGACTTTTACGTCGCGACTGACCAGACACGAGAATTTAAAGAGAATTTTTTAAAAAATAATCTCTGGTGTGACCCTTACAATTGGTGTCTTCATACTTTGGACGCCCGCGTGGCGTGTGGTCAGTTTTGCCATTCTTTTCTACCACACCCTGATTACGAGGTCGGAGCTGCTTTCTTCTCGTGGTCACTGGTAAAGATGGCCCCTGAGGGCAGTGATAGGGGAACGTTACATCACTGACCCCATGACATGTGTGGTGGGTAGAACCCGCTTCCCGTGAACTTTTGACCCTTCTAAACGCGTTCTTAAACTCTCTCTCTCTCGCTCTCTCCTTGCGCCATCAGTCTACCCCCCTCTCTCTGTCTCTCTTTCCTTTACACACAGACAAACCAACCTTCTCTTACTGCCACACACACAAACAAAATACGCAAACATTTTTCCCCTCTTGATCACCTAGCCCTCTCTCTACACCCCGCCCTTCCCTATTTCGTTACCTTTCCCTAAAAACGAAACCACACTTCTAGAGAAAGAGTTTATGTTTAGTCTTTCACAAAGTTCATTTAAGATTAGTATTAATTATATCTTTAACAAAAACAGATATCGTCAAGATTCAAAAAGAACTCGATATGATTTTGGCAGGTCTAGCTGTGTAGAAACTTTAGCTTACTATTTAAATCAATGAATTGTTGTTTTTTGTATCCAATATATGAATGAGTCCAACGTGATTTGAAATTGTCTGCAAGATGAGTTGAAAAGAGTTATCTAGACCCACTTAGTAAAACAAGGCTCGGGGGAAAAAATAAACTGTCAGTGGTGGCGACTGACGGGAAGGAATGGTCATTCCAGATGGAGATAATGACAGATAAAGGTAGCACGTACGTGAGGAATGACCAGGACAACAGTAAACAAGACAACACGAACAGAAACACGCGGGGACATTCAAATGTCTTAGAGGCTGACTTCTGCACATTTAGGAATTTTATATATATAAATATATTTATAATTGTATTTCAACATTGAGATCATATCTGAGGTAAACAAAAATATACAAAATCTGAAGAAGTACAAGAACTAGGTTAGTAAATCCCAGGGACTAAAATTATTTAGAGCTATCCCTCACGATATTCTGTGCCCGATTACAGCCGGTTGGATTCAGAGGCGCCCTAAAGGTCATAAAGTTAAAAATCCCAGTCTTCACCAGGAATCGAACACGGGACCTTCCGGTTCAAAAACTAAAAGCTTTACTACTCAGCCACCGCACCTCCAGAGGAACTTGGCTACTTTCCACAGTAGTCTTATGTTATAATTGGTCAAGAACTTTTTTTTTCCTGATCTTTTCTCTAATGCCAGATTTAAGGCGAATAGCCCGCGAAACAGGACGCAATAGAATGGGGCTACACATGCTCTGGAAGCTGAATGTTGGAAGTATCATAACATCACAGCCCCGAAAAGCTAATTGGAGAACTGAGGAGTGTGTAGTTCATCTCAGACTGGGTTTGTCTGAACCTTTCAACTTTATAACGAGAACGCCTAAGAAAGAAAAAGACACTTTGAAAAGTATTACAAAGAAAGAGAGAAAACATTGAAGACCCATGCACCTGATGGATACGTCCTACGTCTGCTAAATAGATTTACTTTTTACACTATTTCTTCTCTATCAATTGAGAAATTTAAAACAAAATGTGGCTCTCATTTCGATAGCATTTCCTCTAATACAATTCTTCCCTGTCACTGCCAACTCTAAGGCCTCAACATCCCTTCCTTCACATGTTACATTTACTCTATCAGAACCAGAAGATGTAACCATTTACATTTCTTATGAGACATTTACTTGCTAACAATAAGACTAGTCTTCGAGTCCTAAGATTAATGAGGACTGCAGTATTTTCCGTGGATACGCAGCCTCACCTGCGGCATGCATAATTTGCCAAATCCAGCGCAGACATTGTCAGCAGGTGGTCTATTTAGATTCTCTTTTCACCGTCTACGTCTGTCCTCGGCAGCAGATTTTATTTCGACTCAAAAGTGTATCCAGCACTTTATAAGTGCCCTCCAGCTGTCTCGTTCCGAAGCTGTCTGCAACCAGGTGCTCTCTTCCATGTCAGCTAAAGCAAGTTGTCGCCTAAGCTCAGTAAGCTGGTCTTTAAAGCGTCTCCGCTGGACACGCTTCGACCACCTTTCAGCTCACCGAAAAAGACTGCCTTAAGCATACGTTCGTCCCCTTGGCACATGAAATATATCAGTGAGCTGATAGTACTGACTGAAAATAATTTTTGTAATACTAATCTTCTTATAAATTACCGACGCTACTTTAAAAAAAAAAGATTTTCCTACGACGTCCTACGTCTTCATGTAGGTTGTTTTTTATGGCTGATTCAGACAACCCGTTCTGTGCTCTAATGGCGATAGGAAAGAAATAGCGCTTATACGAATGTTTACTAGTATATGTCATGTTACTTTTTAATTTTTAAACGGATGAAAACTACAAGTATGTATTTAATAAAAATTGCGGTCTGTGGGTTGTCATGTGACCAGCAACGACCAACTGCCTTCAACCAATGTCAGGTGATGTCTTCACTTTCCCCCCAACCAATGTCAGGTGATGTCTTCACTTTCCCCCCAACCAATGTCAGGTGATGTCTTCACTTTCCCCCCAACCATAGTCAGGTGATGTCTTCACTTTCCCCCCAACCAATGTCAGGTGGCCAGCAACGACCAACTGCCTTCAACCAATGTCAGGTGATGTCTTCACTTTCCCCCCAACCAATGTCAGGTGATGTCTTCACTTTCCCCCCAACCAATGTCAGGTGATGTCTTCACTTTCCCCCCAACTAATGTCATGTGGCCAGCAACGACCAACTGCCTTCAACCAATGTCAGGTGATGTCTTCACTTTCCCCCCAACCAATGTCAGGTGATGTCTTCACTTTCCCCCCAACCAATGTCAGGTGATGTCTTCACTTTCCCCCCAACCAATGTCAGGTGATGTCTTCACTTTCCCCCCAACCAATGTCAGGTGATGTCTTCACTTTCCCCCCCAACCAATGTCAGGTGATGCCTTCACTTTCCCCCCAACCAATGTCAGGTGATGCCTTCACTTTCCCCCCAACCAATGTCAGGTGATGCCTTCACTTTCCCCCCAACCAATGTTAGGTGATGCCTTCACTTTCCCCCCAACCAATGTCAGGTGATGCCTTCACTTTCCCCCCAACCCATGTCAGGTGATGTCTTCACTTTCCCCCCAACCAATGTCATGTGGCCATTAGAGCTAGGTGGATCGTAAAACAGTCTTCACCAGGATTCGGCAGCCAAGAGCTATACCCCCAAGCCACCACGGCTCTTGACTACGGATAAAGGCTTTTACATTATTTCGGGAAAATGTGTTCGATTAACTTAGTAGGCCTACCACACTGTACAAAAAAAATTTGAATACGACGCTCAAAAGTCACTCTCTAAGAGAATATTATAAAACCTTAGTTCAATACGTCATATGTGTCATAATGACATCCATGAGGCCCTACCGGCCCACCGGGCATTTGCCCGAATGCCCATATAGCCAGTCAGCCCCTAAGATGTAGGCCTGCTAATTATTAAAAAGAAACTAAATACAATTCGAAATACTTTTGAGTACAATCAGGGGCACCTATTGACCAGTTACCTGCAAACCTTGCTCATCCATGACCTCTTCATCCGTGCCCACCCAGTTGTTCCCCATCATTCTAAAAATAACGAAAACTAATTTGAAAGGAGGGAAAAGACATGGGTAGAAGCTGAAAACGTTGGGGCGGAGGGGATAGTTTTGAACCCCTCCCTCTCGTCAGTCATCTATATAAGATGAAAAATAAATCTTCGCTAACTCAAAACGGAATGTTTATTTTTTTTCCCCCT
Source organism: Biomphalaria glabrata (assembly GCF_947242115.1). Taxonomy (NCBI): domain Eukaryota; kingdom Metazoa; phylum Mollusca; class Gastropoda; family Planorbidae; genus Biomphalaria; species Biomphalaria glabrata. The sequence continues at coordinate 76,685,180 of NC_074711.1, forward strand.
GGCAATGTAAAACTCTCTCCGCCGGCACGTGTTTAACAAATTAATTCCACGTCTGAAGCTGCTTAACTCCCCCCCCCCCCCCTCAAAAAAAAAAAGAGTCTGGGGGAAGGCGCGCTTTATAATCGTAGATCACGTGTGCGACATCGTTCAACTTGTTCTCCACCAAACAACTCAGTGCCACATTGGATACACGCCGACACCAAAATTACATTATCGAGGAATGGCCAGTTTTTTTCCGCTCTGTCAGCTATAAGTTATAAACCAAGTGTTATTTCCTGGGTACAATAGACATATCGACTTTTGTTGTTAAAGGTTAGATAAACCGCTTTTCGGAGTACCAAGAAAAAATACTTCTTAAAAATGAATACTAGTGCTACTGGAAGAGGTATATGGGATCTACACAATATTTTACTCGACTGTAATGTGTGGTAAGTTGTTTTTTTCCTTTTTAACGGCTCCCGATAGGGGAATAGCCGTTATTTTGTGTGGTCTATCTGTCCGTCCGTCCAGTTTAGATCTCGTAAACTAGAAAAGATATCAAATCAAATTTTCAACACATTTATGCAAACGGTTTTAGATGTTCAATCAAAAAAAATATTAATTGTATTTTAAAATTTGTCATACTATTTACATTTTAAAAAAAATCACTTTTTTTAAAGAGAAATTATCTTTAGTATGCATATAAGTTGAATATAATTTAAAACAACAATTAATAAATAGTGTTTCATATTATACACATGAATTACAATGCCATAAGCAATAATACGGAGCTTTACAAAACAATTAGAATTAGATTTAGATCAATTAGATTCAATAGCATCAGTTAGGCCAGGTTCACATTTAAACTATCAATTCATTGAATACATATGAATTCATTACAATGTATACAATTACATACAATGTAATAATATTAATAAATCTCCATATCCTGTGGTATCAAGTCGCAAGTCGAACTAACAATATAACAGTATTGGCAACACTTTCGACACGAGCACATATTTATTTGTATCGACGGAGATAGGGTTGGGGTTGTTGATAGTTTAGGGCTGTAGTTGTGATAGTTTAGGGTGCTTGTAGTTGTTGATAGTTTAGGGTTGTAGTTGTTGATAGTTCATATTTTCTAATATTCTTTCTGAACATATTGAAACCTGCATTTTTATTTGCCTGAGCGAATCACTTCAGGGACCGAGTTTGTTTCCACACAAACTGTCTTTGTTACTTTGTTTCAATTTTGACAAGTCAAGTTGATGTCTTGAGTGCATCTTCTGGAATGACATTTACAGGAATGACATCTACAGACCCTTTTAATCAATGCACTCGTGTAACTGACCCGATTGAAAATGTTTTTCAATGTCATATTTTAACTGAATTGAAAACATGATACCTGTAGTCTAACCTGAGTAGTCCATTATCGTGTATTTAAGACTATTCCTACATATCGATAATATATTCCAGTCAGAGGCGTAGTGAGGGAGAGGGCACGATGCCCCGGGCGCCACACTCAGGGTTGCGCCAAACGCCGAGAGGCGCCCAAAAAAAAATGAAATTATTGTAAATGATTTAATTAGGTAATACATACTAAGGTTATTTGTATTCTATTATTATTAAATACATTTATTTATAAACCTATATTTGTATGTGAATTCGTGGAAAATGGAGTGAGGGGCGTGCCAATAAAATACCTAGCCCTGGGCGCACATTTGCTCACTACGCCTGATTCCAGGCTCACAAAAGTAATAAAGCTAGCCATATTTTGCACACTAAGAACTAAAAGTATAGGATATAGGGGTGGGCGACCTACGGACGGCAGCTCCATCTAGTGGTAGATCAATGTCACCAAGTTGACCTTCAAGCATTGAAAAAAAAAAAATTTAATATGCTATAGCGAATAGTCTAATCTAGAGGTTCTCAGACTTTTTTTTTTGACCCGGGTACCCCCTCTATAATCAAAACTTTCCCACAAATGTTAGAGAGAAAAAAAAAACGAAAATAAAACAAGTCATTTTATTGAAGGAATGTTTCAGATTATAACATTCGTTTAAAAAAAAAATGTAATAACTTGGGTGAGGTTGTTGAACCTGGGGGTCCGTGGAACGCTTGAGAAACACTGGTCTAATCAGTCATCATTTAATAAGAGGGTAGTTTACTTTCCTTTGGCCCAGCAACTTACAAAGACTAACCAACCCCCATAAACTCAGAGCTTTTGATCAAAGCATTTTTTTTTCAACTGTATCGCTTCATTGAGCCCCAGTGTACTGGCTTGTAAAACTACGTGTGAACGGGAGTTTGACTAGCTCGTGCAACAAACGAAACGAGATCTAGTGCTGGGAAGATAATTCTCACAAACCAATGTCAATGTTGTTTTATAGTCAACAAGACAAAGTGAATGTCAACAAATAAGCACGTGATTTACCCTTGAACACTTTGAAATGGTCAGCCATGCGAACAGTGGAGGAAAACATACGTCATAATAATAATAGTGGCAAATCCTTCGATTCCAAAGATTAAGATGAGTTAAGTGTTTCACATGGCTATGCATACCCATGTCATATACATGTCATATACATGTCGTATACATGTCATATACATGTCGTACCCATGTCATATACATGTCGTACCCATGTCATATACATGTCGTACCCATGTCATATACATGTCGTACCCATGTCATATACATGTCGTAGTCATGTCATATACATGTCGTAGTCATGTCATATACATGTCGTACCCATGTCATATACATGTCGTAGTCATGTCATATACATGTCGTACCCATGTCATATACATGTCGTAGTCATGTCATATACATGTCGTAGTCATGTCATATACATGTCGTAGTCATGTCATATACATGTCGTAGTCATGTCATATACATGTCGTAGTCATGTCATATACATGTCGTAGTCATGTCATATACATGTCGTAGTCATGTCATATACATGTCGTAGTCATGTCATATACATGTCGTAGTCATGTCATATACATGTCGTAGTCATGTCATATACATGTCGTAGTCATGTCATATACATGTCGTAGTCATGTCATATACATGTCGTAGTCATGTCATATACATGTCGTAGTCATGTCATATACATGTCGTAGTCATGTCATATACATGTCATATACATGTCATATACATGTCATATACATGTCATATACATGTCATATACATGTCATATACATGTCATATACATGCCATATACATGCCATATACATGCCATATACATGTCATATACATGCCATATACATGCCATATACATGCCATATACATGTCATATACATGTCATATACATGTCATATACATGAATATACATGTCATATACATGAATATACATGTCATATACATGAATATACATGTCATATACATGAATATACATGTCATATACATGTCATATATTAAATAGTTAAACCATAGAAGAAAGGAATCCTTTTTCTTGATTTGAAAAGATAGACAATTATTATTATATAGAAAAATGATCAAATAATTTTAAAAAGAAAATCGTGAAACGTTACACAAGTAAATTGGGCATTTTGAACAATGGGTAACAAAACATTAATAAAATGTAAGGACAGCAAAACCTAATAAAATACTCAGAAAGACAAAGATAAATGCACATTACTCATTCATGTGTTTTTAACATGATCTTTCGGTCTTTTGTATGAGAATATTAAACAATCTTTAACAATTTGATGTGACATAGTGGCATTTCGGTGGCCTACCGGCCCACCGGGCACTGGCCCAAATGCCCATATAGCCAGTCCGCCCCTCCCTGAATAGTGTCCTTACACCTATTCAGCAACGACTAGTTACAAACAAGTGCCCTTACGCCTATTCAGCTACTTGTTTCAAATAGTGTTACAGTACCAAATGCTAGTAGGTCGTTTTTAAATTAAACCTTACTTTCAATGGACCCTACGGGTCTCTATTAGTCATAGATACAGGCACGCTGAGCTCTTTTTTAAAGATAAATCTAAAAATTAAATTTTTAAAGTACATAACTTTGTAAACTTATCATTCCTGAAAACGCACGTGAAAAGATTTTCTAAGCGCATTAGCGATCTATCAAGACATGCACTGAGCGTGGCCCAGAAAGCGAGGAGTGATGGAATTCTTGTAGTCAAATTAACTTACAACTTTCAGTCATTGCAATCTATAGGACAGATGAGGTCAAGGTCATCCGTTTCTGTGGCCCACGTTTTTTTTTTTTTTACCAGGCTGTCATGTGGCCTCGGTACGGAAGCCAAGCGCTTACAACTCAGCCACCGCCCCTCATAAATTAAGTACAAGAAAACGACCAGGTCGTTTGATCTAAAGATGAGACGCAATTGGTCTGCTAGCTGTCTACACTTAACAAAAGGCATCCTTCATGATTCAGAACTGGTCCAAGTTCTCCTGGTGGTGCTATTAGCTTTTGCAGACGGCAATTGAAGCGAAGTGCCTCGTTTGGTGTGAAAGTAATTAATTCCAGAAGGTGTCGCTCTGAAATCAAATGACACTGTTCTTTTGTAGCTAATCGTGTGAAATAAATTTTTGAAAGTTACATTCAAATATTTTTAACAAAAGCATTTTTAATTACATGACGGGTAATAGTTCTAGCAACATTTATATATAAGCAACTTTGACTGTTTTCATCGTTATCTAAATAGTGTGTATTAAATAGGTCTCAATGTAAACAACTTTGTTTCATCTTTGTAATACAAGATGTTCTGTGTGTGTCTGTGTGTGTGTCTGTGTGTGTGTTTTCTAAAATACAAGAGCATTTTTTTTTTTTTAATTTTATAAATTCAGCATCTCCAAGAGATATTGTACACATCTAGAAATTTGACAATCAGTCGATAATTGGGTTCAATTTGATCCCTTTTAAAATGTCTGTAGATTTAATCCTAAAGGATTGAAGCGGGGCATGATGGGGAGCTATGATTGAAAATTTTGTGTTGCCTCAACCTTCTCTTACTCGTTGGTAATATTATCCCAATTTAGTTACGACTACGTCTTAGAGGGTAATATCCTGCATGTTAGATGGCAAATTGTTTCCCATATATCAAAGCTTGACAAAGCAAAGACCATACATTTACACCACGACTAAAATAGTAACTGTGCTACTTGGACCCACACAGTAATAAACAAGTAATACACTTGAAAACGTGAATAATTGATTGGATGTCTAATAATATAGAATCGCGCCTGTAAAACAAGTTTTAAACATCTTACTTATCTAAAAACAATAAAAAAATTATCAGTATCAATGGTAGATGTAGCTTTTTAAGATTTCTATTAGGATCCTGGGATTGGTTTGTGACTTGAAAGAATTGTAACTTTGCTGAGGAGATGCGCCAGAATGTTCATAGAACTTACTGAAAAGATAACGACACGTTAGGGCAATGCCCTCTTAGAATCCCTCCGGACCCCGCGTCAGAAAGGTCGCCCAAGTCACGCATCAGTGCTGCCGTCGCCAGGTCAATTTTGACTGCGATTGAGACAAACAAGGTCTATTCAGCCTTTCTCCGGGGCCTTCATGTGACACGGCCAGTCGATGTCTTCGGCTGACCCCGAGGCTAGAGCATTATCGCCTTCCGAATCAACAGCTACCTTTTGATTGTCGAGAGAAGGGGTGGGGGGATGATCCTCTGATATGGCAAGTCCGAGTGTCTTGGTTGGGCTTGAACTTTGGTTACCACGACATGACGTAACTCCGGATGGTTTATCCAAAGCTCAATCGCCTCAACCACATTCATTGTAGACCCCCACCACCCACCACCTGTTACAACATGCGCATAGAAAACTTTTAACAAAGAAATCCTTTTGACCCTTTAAACCCGGGACCCACAGTGAACATGCAATGGGTTTGACCCCCCCCCCCCACACCAACAATTATGTATCATTGTCAACATCGGGTGACGCTCCTTCAAGTGTCAACATTCAGCTTGGAAAGTGGAAAGGGCACCAACAGTGAAAGTGGTAGGGGGCTGGAGAGAAAAGGGTTAAAGCGCGTTCAATTACTTTCAATTACTTTCTGCTTATGTTACATCTCAGTGATGCAAGAAAAATGTATTTCCGGGGGACATTTTCAAGGACGCTCTGCCTTCAACATGACCTTTTTGTTTTCTTTCATAAAAATCCTTTTGATAATTTAGTTCAGTAGTTTCTTGCACTGGAGAGGTCTTGCGAAGTTGCTACCTAAGCGTCGTGAAAAGGAAACTGATAGACTAGATGTTACTTTCATCCGATTATCAGTTGAGTCCCCTCCCCACAGCATAGGCATAAAACTTAAGTTTATTCAAATTATTTTTTCTAAATATTTTTTCAACGAAATTCTGTATAAACTTTTGTTCTTCATAGCTCATCGTGGATGTATCTTGACAAAACTTTTTTTTAGGATTTGACATTAGTGTAGTCATATTTGTTGTTGCCATGTGCTTAGTCCGTGGGGAAAATAAGAGGAAGTATTGATTCAAATAATCGATTCGAATTTGATTATTAGGGTATTCAAAAATAGAAAGTACATTTAATGAATGTTTTTTAAAAATGTTTTTGAAGCCACGCCTGTTCATTCTCGTTGGATTCTAACATTAAAATATATTTCCTGTTCTAATCATCTAGCTCAGGGGTGGGCAACCATTTTCTATTAAGGGCCGCATTACAAAAATTGAGAATTGGGGGCCGCATATATATTGTATCTTTGACTGAATGTTTCGAAATATTGCCAATAAGATTAATTCGTTTTACTTGAAACATCTTTAAAATGACGTGTAGAGACTTTTCCTTAGCCTCTTCATCATGAGTGAAAAGAATCAGAAGTTTCAATAATTTATAAAGATATTTTAAAATATTTATTCGTAATATATTAGCATTTTTTAGATGTAGGCTATTTTAAGAGTCTCAACAATATACGTGGCCTTATTCTTTTTTTGTATTGTCTACGAAAGGCGTTTGCAAGTCCGTCTGTCACGTCTAGATTTCAAAACTACTAGAATGGACCTCATTCACCAATCGTAAACAAACATATAGCCACGTGATAATATTGATAAAACAATGAAAATTACGTATCACGTGACAGCCTTTATGGATTGCGTAATTTGTATAGAAGATATAGAGAACCACGTGGCAAAATGTTGTTTGTTTACGATTGGTGAATGAGGTCCATTAGTGAAAATCAGCATTTATTTTTGAGTGCTAAAAAAGAATTGTGTATAAATATTTATTTTTTAAAAAGTAAAATTCATTTTACAATCTTAAAAACTTTTTTTTTTACTTTTGAAACAACTGTATGTGTTTTTTAGGGACTCGACCTACTACTTGATGCTGCTTTCCACGTTGCTTGTCGTCATCAGAATTGTCATTTATTGCACCTTCATCTTGTTGTCTTTCACCTACTACTTTGCTCCCGGACCTCAGAACCGCCACAGCAACCTCCCGCCAGGCTCCATGGGGCTGCCCATCATAGGCGAGACTCTCACGTTTATACTTCAGGTAAAGAATGGTATTGTTAATTAAATTTAAAAAAAACACACATTAGAAAAACACACATTTGATTATAGATACTGGCGGCTAACGCAAAAAAAAAGGGGGGGGGGACAGCAGAGCCACAGCTCAGTTTATCTAGATCACCCTTCCTCAAATGGGAGGGGGTGCGAATATTTTTGAGATTTTATATCTTATCTTAAAATGATGAATCTTATTTATTGAGACTTTGAAATTTTTCTATACGTCTAGAAACTGAAAGCTTCACCTCCCCCCCCCCCAGCCCTTTGTTTAAAAGATCTACAACAGATACAAATATGTATTAATCATTTCAAAAGTAACCTACTTTTAATTTGTCCTGTATTCTAAGCTACAGAAACGCCCTATTCATTCTTGTATTAAAAAAAGGGTCACTAAGTCGGAGGCGGCTCTGGCCGTTACTAAAAGGTGAAGGACATTCCAGGATCATCTTAGTGTTAAGTGGACTTAAGTTTGTAGCGGACCTGTTTGTTTTGTTTGTTTTGTTTGTTTGTCACACACGTTTTTAAATGGACAATGTAAGACAGTTGGTCGAAATTCGACCATTCCAACATGGAAGCTGAGTAGAATCGCTTTAGCGGAGATGTAATAAAATCTCTTCAATCAGTTTGAAGCAATCTTGTTGCAGGAGCCCGAATCTAAAATGGTATAATACTACAAAATTTGATACAATTATTTTAATTTTAGAAACTTTATTAATGTCATTTTTTTATAATAATAAAATTTAGAAATGAATTTAGAACAACAGTGCTAACAGTACATTGTGTTTCTTGAACAATATACTTAACGTCTTCACATTGCCTGTGTCAGAAAGTCAGGCCACTCTGCTCTGGTGGAAGTGACCCACAGTTTGAGAAACGCTGAGTAACTGCCTCATTAGTATTATATCTTTCCTTGCCCTCTAACAGATACTGTACATTTCGTATAGACTTCATTTGCTTTCGGAAAATGGAAATATCTCCTTAAAACAATGTACACCATACTTTTGTCTTGCAGGGCACCAAGTTCTTTGAGTTCAGGTATAAGAAGTACGGGCCCGTGTTCAAGACTCACCTCTTTGGAACTCCGGTCATCCGGGTCATGGGAGAGGATAACATCAAGAGGATCCTCCAGGGAGAAAATGATGTGGTCACTTCCTACTGGCCTGCTAGTGTCCGCATGATGCTAGGCGACAAGGCGCTGTCAGTGTCCACTGGAGATGACCACAGGAGACGGAGGAAAGCCATAATGAAAACATTCAGTCACCATTCCATGTCTTTTTACACAAAACTGATGCAACAGGTAGTGTCCCTTGAATTGATCTCTAGAAAAAGACTGGCTGGTATACTCGATTAGATCACTTAATTCCTTGATAAAAATCCTTCGAAGGATCAGATCCCTTAAGGCCTTAATTCCTTGATAAATTCCTTCGAATGATTTCTTTGATTAGCTCCTTTACACAGAATCCTATATTGATTTGTCAGTATCCAGTAGAAAAAGCTCCATCACGAAATGCTGTTGGCATAAACTAAGAATTACATTTCTAATGGCATGTACCCACTTTTCCATAATCGCAAAGTAGAATTTCCTATGAAATTAAACACTTTTACAGTTAATTAAAAAAAACTTTTTTTTAAATCCCCATGACAGATATGTAATGGGCCATATGTAGTTATACGCTGCATTGAAAAAGATAAAGTAAAAATTAAATTTTCAAGGGGTAGGAGGGATATGAATTAGTACATTAGTTGTTGTTGTTTTTAATACACCTGTATTTTAGATTTTATATTTAGCCTTAGTAGGTATCAATAAAACTTATCCAAGTCGACAATCAACATAAATTTATGTTACTACCTATATAACATTTCTTAGCCTAATTAAATACTCCATGTATAAATGATCTTATAACTATTTATAATTCTCTGTGCTTTAGGTTGTCAAAACAACGCTGGCGTTATGGTGTGAAAAAGACTCGATTCTGGGTTTCTTGGAATGTAAGAGCATGGCTTTTGATCTTGCCGCCCAAGCTTTTGTTGGTATTCGGTTGCATTCTGCGCAGACGACAGAACTTGTGCGCCAGTATGACACGTTTGTCAAAAACCTTTTCTGCCTACCCTTCCAATTTCCAGGGATGGGATTAGTCAAGGTAAGCTGCTTTTTACTGTCTGCTCTAACTTGAGACATATGATGGAAATCATGATTTCAAGTTAGCTTCAAATATAAATGTCTAGAGGTCTTTTTCTTTACATGCTTTGAAAAAAATGCTAATACTTAATTTTACCTTACTTGTAGACCTTTGACATAAAATTTAATCATTTTGAGATTTCAAATGAGCGAAGAGAAGAGCAAATTTTATCAAAACTTGAACCTCAAAAACAGAAATTTAAATTATGTAAAGCGGTGCTTCCCAAACTGTGCTCCTCGGAACCCTGGTGTTTCGCGAAGCCTGACTAGGTGTTCCACGATCTACTGGAATAATCAACTAGTAGACCAACAGATGAATTAATCTGTAAGTAAATGCAGAGAAAAAAGGATCGTGGTAACAAAATAAATTCTATATCACTATGAACTTTGAATTGATCTAGATTCTGACTCAAAGAGACCAACAACAAATAACGTCCTGACGATGACTTTGACCTAAATGGTAGGACTACTAAGCAGGGCAATTATTTTTCAGCTGTATATGCAGTCATTCATTTACCTAAATTAAAGCGGTTTGCAAATATTATCAAAGTAAAAATATAAAACAACGACACATCTCTGGGAATCAATTAAAAAGTACGTTGACTTTGACTGGAGGAGGAAACGGAAAGGGGGAAGAGTAGCAAAAGAAAGTGTTGTGGTAAGAAGGTCTATCTGGGCTGGAATCGAATACATAATTTGTGGTAAGAAGGTCTATCTGGACTGGAATCGAATACATAATTTGTGGTAAGAATGTCTATCTGGGCTGGAATCGAATACATAATTTGTGGTAAGCAGGTCTATCTGGGCTGGAATCGAATACATAATTTGTGGTAAGAAGGTCTATCTGGGCTGGAATCGAATACATAATTTGTGGTAAGAAGGTCTATCTGGGTTGGAATCGAATACATAATTTGTGGTAAGAAGGTCTATCTGGGCTGGAATCGAATACATATTTTACTTGTCACACTCTACGTAGTTTACAAATTTTGTTATTAAAAATATGCATTCCTACAATTTCGCAGGGCATGGCCGCGCGCAAATTTTTACTTCAGAAAATCGAAGAGTGTCTTGTTAAGAAGAAAGAATCTACTGGAGATGACCAGGACCTCCAGGACGCCATGTCTTTGTTGGTCAGGGAACAGGACGAAGAGGCTTTAGATCTGGACACTCTGAAAGAGATTGGTCTCGAACTTTTATTTGCTGGACATTCCACGACTGCTAGCGCTGCTACCTCACTGCTCATTCATTTGCATGACAACAGGTACACATAGGATGCAAGTTCTTTTTGATAATTACTTATTTATAACAGTGTAATTATTTTTATAGAACAATTTCCCTTTTTTAAAACGTAATTTTAAAATGTAAACAAATTACATATTAATAAAAAAAATATACCTGTATATATATATATTGTATCCAATGGCAATGGCTCTTAATATTCTCATTGGTTCTTATTTTAGACATGTTGTTGAGAAGATCCTCGAGGAACTTGACCAGTTTGGTCTTTCTGAAAGTGGACAAGAACTAAATATGGACATGTTAAGAAAGCTTACATATGTCAATGCAGTTGTTAAAGAAGCTCTCCGTGTGGCGCCACCTGTCGGAGCAGGTTTCAGAACTGCGCTCAAATCATTTACTCTCAATGTAAGATCTTTGTTTTTTCTCTTTGTCTCAATCTTTCTTTAAACTGTTGAATTATTTATTTATACTTATTTATACTTATTAAAAGTTTCCCTTTTATCTAACGTCTTTCTTTCTCGGTCTTTTTTTAAATTGGTGTGTCCTTGGTGTGTGTGTTTGTGTAATAAACAAAGGAAAGGCGATTAACGTCAGAGATTTTATGATTTCATACATCTGTTCTATACATGATTACATCTTTGTATTTTTTACCTACGGTACTAGAGCGTTGAAACGAATGATGCAAAGTTTTTGTTTACTAGCATGAATATTGAATTCCTAATGATGTGGTGTAATATTTCTTTTTGTTGGGGGAATGTGTTTGCCACATTTTATGTGCTGTCTGAGTATATGGAGACATCTTGCCGCTTAATGTACTGAACAGCGAGGGAAGTCTTAGTTTATAATGTATATTTGTCACTTGATGCGACGTTCAAACATAATAAATCTATGTAGATGGTCTGACTTGATCATCTAATTATTACAGAATAATTCCTAAACTAGGCCCATCTTTTTCAACTTTATTACATTTTGTTTAATTCCAGGGTTATAGCATTCCAGAGGGCTGGATGATAGCATACAGCATACGAGAGACACACAAGACAGATTTTTTCACAGACCCGGAAACATTTGAGCCCAGTCGATGGCTGACGGGCGATGAGCTTGACACAAAGTACCATTTCCTTCCTTTCGGCGGCGGTGCCCGTGTGTGCATCGGCAAGGAATTTGCACAGATGTTCCTCCGAATCTTTGTAGTTGAGTTGGTCAAGTCATGTCACTGGCAGATCAAGAGCAACAGAAAGATGGTCATGTTTCCGGTACCTTACCCTGCAGATAATCTTCCAGTGGTCTTTACCGCAAAGCAGCAACACAAAACAATATCTATTATCTAAAATAATCTACATAGATCTCTACATCTGCCATCAAGATAAAGACATTCTGGTTCTTGGACAAGGAACCTTATTGAATATTTTGGCAGGAGCGTGAAGGGAAAGAAAAAAAAGCAGATTGGATCGAATATTGGAAGTTGCAATGACATTTTTTTTTTGGCAGACCCCCCCCTCCCCCCCCCCCCCCAAAAAAAAGCCCTATTTTTTTTAATGTTTAAGTGTAATTTGGCAACCAACATAAGAGCCATCAAACCTTGTTCCTAGCATACATTCAAAAAGATCCATCAAAACATCACTTTTTTAAGATTTCCCCTTCCTCAGAACTCAATTTTCATTTTTTTTTAATGTAAGGGTTAAGACGTATGAGTGACAAACAAGGTTTTTATTATAGTTATTATTAACCTTTTTTATTTATTTTAATTTATATCGTTGTTATTCTTTCAAATATTTTGTTCCCAAAAGACTGTCCAATTCAATTCATTTCAAAAGAACAAAATTTACAACAAATGTTGAATTTGTACAGAAAGTTGCCAAAGAAATCTTTCAAGACTAAGTGTTGTAATACTTGAGAGAGTGAGATGGACAAAGAGAATGTGCGTGTGTGTGTGTACACTATATTCAAAAGACGAGCTTAAAATTTTAAGTGAGGAAAAAAAAGACAAAGCTAACGAACATATTCAACTAGCTGAGTGAGTGTTTGTCGTACTTGGAATATGTATTCAAATGTATTTTTACACTAAGATTTTGTAATGTATATAAACATATCGTAGAGATAAAAACATGTATATTTATAGATAGACGTCTCTTTACTGATGCCTCTTTACTGATGCCTCTTTACTGATGCCTCTTTACTGATGCCTCTTTATCGATGCCTCTTTATCGATGCCTCTTTTTTTTTGTATGAATTGGGTATATGTTGAATAGAGCAGTAGTTATATTATTAAACTAAATGTGGTTTCGAGTGAAGAGCAAACACACTTTTTGTTGTACACATTGGAAATGTGGGAATGGTATTCGTATTCTTACAACTGAAGATCACGTGTTTTCTATTGGCTGAAGAGTTAAATAAACAGAATCTCCAAAGACCATTGTTTTTCACTATCCATTTAAATAGCATCTTGAAATGATCGAATAAAAGTTTTCTCGTTGGTCATTTATTAAATTTCTTTATACATAAGCTATGCTATATTAGAATGCATAAATTAAATGGTGGCAAGTGAGCGTGAGATTACATTTTGCAAGCTCAAGTTGGCAAGTGGTTCCACATTCTCCTCATTTGAATAGCTAGCCACTTTGCACATTCTGTATTTTGTCAATAAGAATAAACAAAACCGAATCTCCAGTTCTTTTGTGAACCACTTAAAAATTGTATGAACCTTGCAACATTTTTAAATAAAATATTCGTGTGTGTGAAATGCAGTATGTTTTTAATATAGCATATTTTAGGCTATTTATACAGATGTACTGGATATTTGTTTTTCCTTAAAACAGAAATATCCATGGCGCATCACTTGACATGTAAAGTTATAAATGTTCCATCAAATACAATTCGGTCGTCTAACTCGTGGGGCCTTTCTGTTAACTTCCTTATTAGAGTTAGACACGCAGTTCTTTAATGACTTACGTTAGCAACGAGGGTAGATAACTCGTAATCACGTCCCCTCAATTAACAGTCGCTAGTACTACAGTAGTAAGTCTAGTAGTGTTGAGTTGTGGGTGAGGGTGACTTGGGAAACTTCTGATTTTAGACAACTGACAGCCATGGATTCTATTTTTTTCGAGGTCTGCAACAGGGCTTTCGAAAGATCATGTTCAGTAGCGGCCTTAGGGGGTGGCAAGTGGGGGAACCGCCCCAGGCCCCGCACCTGAGGAGGGAGGGCCCGCGATAGATTCTCGTGTGACCGTCAGGTTCGAAAGCCAGACCAGTTCTCATAAGCAAAGACTTTTTGCTCAATATTTCCTGGCATCTATATGATGGCTAACAGGACTGGACTTACACTTGATTATGACCTAAGCTTTTTAAGATCTGGGGCCACAGTGTAATAAACAAAGGCAATGTTTCCTTTGGGTTTTCTTCTAAATCATTGAAAATATCCCTGGATTTTTATTGGGGGGGGGGGGGGAGGCTATGTTGCCTATAGATAAATTCCGCAATAGAACTATCATGACGATATAAAAAAAAAAATTTATTTCCTATTTTACCGATCCTAACTTTTAACCACGTCACAGTCACTAAACGTCACTGCCAAAATTTGACAAATCAAATTTACGCGCCAAATATTTGACATTGCGCAGGCATTGTCTAGGACTACTTTATATCACAAAGTGTAGATCGTAGGAGGGTTTGTGGGAGAACGTGAAATATTTCATACATTCTAAATCTTTAGATTCAAAGACAAGACTTTATTAGATCTAACTTCTAGTTTCACATTAATTTCTGTCATTTTTATAAAGATATCAGCGGCTCTGCCTATTTAGAATTTACTTGTTGGTTATTTTGTACTGTTGAATAAACTTTAAAAGTCTACATCGTTTACTTTTGTTTTGTTTTTAAATGTTTTTATAACCTAATAAAAAACATGAAACGCTGAGACGCAATGGCTTCTGGGATGTGCTATTATAAAAGCACTGCATTGGTTGGATGAGATTCCAAAGACTACAGAAATCTGGGATACAAGTGATGCGAAGTTGTATGGCATTTATAAGTCACGGGTTCTAAAAATATAAAGCATTGCTATTAGTGTCACGATTGTGTTTTGGAGATCTATTGTCAATCATAGGACTTACACGGATTCGGAGGTGCCTATAAAAATATATTCCAACTCACTCACTCACTGGATACACTGAAGAAACACAGCCCTGAATATATTTGTCTTGATTTAAATGCTTTTAAACACAGATCAATAAAATAATTCAAAATAGAATTCACGTGTACCATTACTTAACTGACATTAAAAAAAAAATAGTGGAAATAAAAAAAGGGGGGTATCGTTTTTTAAATGCATTTTTTTAAAAACAAGGGTAATGACCTGAATTCGAACTTGAGGATTAAAGCCTCCTCAGGCCAATACCTAACCACTGTGCCAAAATAGAAGGTTTTATAGTTATCTATTTCTATGGTTAGCTTCAAACTCAACAGCAGTTCAGTACAATTTCGAGATGCCAAACAAAATAATTAATTAACAATAGTTGATTAACTAATTGGTTAATTTTTTTTAAATTGATTTTTTTTTACAGATAAAAGAAATAATTGTGTAAAATGTCAGTTTGATCCAAGATTGGGTGTACGAGAAACAACGTGTACTCACTTGTTCCAGACTGATATAAGCTTGAACAAAAAACAACAGAATTCAGCTATGAGCTGAGAATCGTTTCCCAGACAACTCATAGATTTAGAGCTTCATAAAGCAATAAGACTGATCTTGTTACGCTGTAATTCGATTCCTCAACTGTGGAGTATTGAACAACAGCAGCAGACGCAAGCAGACGTGAATGATGACATTGTGACATAGTATGCCTAGAATACTTTAGAGCATCGATGATGTCTCTTGTTTGGGAAGATTTTAGTAATTTTAGTAATAATTTCCGAAATTTAAAGAAAATCGAATGGTCTCTTATATTACATTGAAATCTTGTCTTCTCCTAATAAATGACAAGAAAGCGAGAATATAGTGACCAACTGTTGATATTAAATCTATCATCTTCGAATAAAGATATTCTTTATCCGTGTATAAAGTAATTCGTCGATTAGGCCTATTTCTAAAATGGGAGTCTAATGATACAAATCTAAACCAATTTCTTTTTGCAGACGACAGAATGATTCAATTGTTAATGATTTTCAGTTTCTAAAAGATGAAGAACTATGAACTCTTTTATTTTCCTTTCCATCGCCTGTATTTTGATAAGTCGCTAACCAAAAAAAAATAAAAAATAAAATCTTTATTATCCTTGAGGAAATGTTTCTTCCATTTTGTGCATAAAAAATACATTATAACTACAGAAATAAAATATTATATACGTTCAAGCTAGTTTCACTCAAACATTACATGCCAATAAATTATATTAATATAGGCTACTCATTAAATGTTTAAAATGCATATTAATTCAATTTGTAGGCTACCAATAATTTTTCAATAATTTTTTAATTGAATTGTAAAAAAAAAAGTAATGTACCTGGGATAAATACAAATTACTAGAGACTTTAATTGACCCCGGCAAATGACAACGTCGCCTGTCAGAGATCCAGATCTATGTGGCATATTGTAAATAAAAAAAAATTAACGCACCTGTAAAGGTGTGTATTAGTTGTCGGCTCGTTCTGCGTGACCACCTGAAATACTGAACTATTTCTAAAAATTTCGGATTCGAAGACAATGCCTAATTATCATTTGGCCTTTTTAACTTCGGTACTAAAATATTTGCACACAGGCTTAGAACACACCCAAACACAAATACCTCCACACACACACACACACACGTAAACGGGCACACAGCCGAGCCTAACGTAATAACAATGTTCACTACTTCCCCCCCCCCTCCGCTTCTCCACCACCCTCCAGTACTAAAATAAAAACAGTATTTGGTCAGTAAAAGACTAGGGGTCAACTTTCAAATCGTCGCTTTCACCTGGGTTGAGTAGAGATGGGTTGGCGGGTCATTCTGCGAGTGACCCTAACGCGTCAACAAGTGTCATTGTGCCTCCACCATCTGTTCGAGGTCCACCACGACGTAACAGCACCCCGAGTGTCCATCCGAATTATGGGTGATGTCCAACAAAAGAATCTGCTCCGTGAGCATTTGAGGGTCAGTATTTTCAACTGAATGGTGACCTTTAACCGGGTTCTGACCTGATATTGCGAACAAAAATAAATGAAGACATTTTGTTTAAAAATGAAGTGCTGGCTATTAAAGTTCTATGAACAAAACATTACACCATGATTGAAGCCTCGTCAGTTTTGAAGTTCTGTATAGCACAATCACATTCTGTTTACGATCTGGCTATAACAGATAGTCAGTTTGGTTCACGATCACTTGAAGCAATCTTAAATGATAAAACTTAACATCTTTTTTTAATCCAATAGGAGATCTATTTAAGTCTACCGTTCTTGTAATAAAACAGAAATCCTACAAAATGCTACTGCCTGAGCTCAGTGACATTACGCTTCTGCTGTCTCAAACCCAGTGACAGTTCTACGTGGATGAGAACTTCCATAGTCTTTTAACTCGTCCCATGTAACTGTCTTGTTTTATTACAACAGAATGTGATGTCAGAGTACCGGTAATCCATGAATTAGTTACCCCAGTAGTGTCCTACAAGGAAGCAAGCGTCTTTCTTCATAATTTATTCTTGTTTACAAAGGGGGTGGCAACTTTAAGTTTTAAAAGCCTACTTTTTGTACTAGTCTGTGAAATTAGAGATCTAAAAAGAAATTATGTATAGAAATTAAATAATTCATTCAAAGTAAAAATACTACGAGGGTTTTTTTTCCGGATAATTTTCAGACTACCTTTGTAGTTCTTACTGCAGATGAATACATACTAGCATAGATAAGTGCGCAAATTAAGATTCATATGAGCAGGGGCGGACTGGCTATATGGGCATTTGGGCAAATGCCCGGTGGGCCGGTACCCAAATGGGCCAGTAGGGCCACCGAAATGGCTAGATCGATGCCACTATGGCACATATCAAATTGTTACAAGTTTTACAATATTCTGTTATTAAAAGGTCCATGAGCGTCGTGCTAAAAAAAAATCTTTCACAGACTCTACAGTGAAATAGGCCTACAATTTTAATCTTATACATTTTCCGAAATAATGTAATAGCCTTCATCCGTAGACAGTGCTAGTAGTATGCTTAATCCTTTTAGGGCCTACATACTTACCGATTTAAAAAAGGCCCATATATTTCTTATAAAGATACAGAGTTCACTGTATGCATGCTGCAGCTGCATGCATATCGATACATTATCAAACTTAACATAGTGATTTTGAGGACAGGTAGACCTAGAGCTGGATGTCCAACGTAGTAGATATAGAATTTGTAGGACGGATTGTATAGAATGCCCGGGTCGATTTTGATACCCAGTCCGCCCCTGCATATGAGCGCCAATCATCTTATGTGTATATGACCTAACGTCCCAAGACTTCAGAGTAAATCAAATTGATTTTGAAGTGTCTAAGTCTATTTAAGGGCAAACATTCAATGACAAATTTCCTTAAATTTAATTGTGTATTGTAGTGATACCGCGATATTAAATAATCCAAAGAAAAAGATTTCGATCTGTGAATGTGAGAAGGAATAACTTATCAATTACTAATATTTACTATCAAATACGTTTATTAAATTCATTATACATTAATCTTAAAGTTAATGTAGGCATATTTCGACATTACAGTGGAATTCCAAATGTCTAACTATCACTGTACCTAGGCTACCACCTAATTTGTTTCGTTCACAACACAATAGTTTGACAACCAACAACGACGTGACTGGAGGGGGGGGGGGTGGAATACATTAGACACCTGTTGGTCAGCTTTAGGTCATCTATTTTAACCACCTCCCCACCACGCCCTTTGTGTTCGCTGGGCGTCTCCTCTCTACTCTTGTCTGCACAAAGCGAGGTGAAGAAGTTCTTGTGTATCAGTATTGATACTTTAAACCTCGAAAGTGGAAATCGATTCCCTGCAAATCTTATTGACAAGGTGTGGCTGATGCTTCAAACGGAAGTCATGTTTCATAAAACTCTGAAACCAGAAGTAGATGTTGAACTTGTGAATATATTTTTGACTGATGGAGAAATATAATAAATAACATTAGCTTCGTTTGCCCTTATAGATCTAAAACGCAGACAGAATAAATTTCATAACAGGATAAAAATATCGAACTTCATATTTCTCTAATTGTTATGTACAACAAGCAAAATACTTTTAAATATTTGGCTGGCTACCCACCTAGGAGAAGGAAAACTTTTGATTCAAACCTCTGTTGCCTTGCAGCAATACCCAATCACGGGAAAGGCTTCGGGAGTCAACACTGAGGAAAAATCAGGAGCTGGTGACCCTAAGCCAGTTTGCAGCACCCAGTGCTACACTATAGCAGAACCTGCGACGCCGCTGACCCCAAACTGTATCGGTTCTGCCGTTCCTTTTGATACATCTTATATATTACATCAGCTGCGTGGAGAGGGGGGAACTGATGTGTGGGCGACATCGTTCCGACCACAGCTAATGCCCAGGCATTCATCTCATTTTCATGAGATGATATAAAGTCGCTTCGCATCTGAAGGCCATATATATATACTATAAAGTAAGGCGTATGTATGTATGATATATATATGCGGCCACCCATTTCCAATTTTTTTTTAAATGCAGCCCTCCATAGAAAAAGGTTGCCCATCCCTGAATTAGATCCTTATATCTAACTTTATTATACATAAAAAGTAACTCAAACACAATAGGCGCCAGTCGGTTAATTACAGCTATGTTAATCGTACAAGATACACTCAATATGTGAACTTTTTAGTCCAACATCTTGAAAAGCCTGTGACAAAAGCCATGACTGGGATTGATATGCTTAATATACATTTTGGGGTCCTTGATAGGCGCGGGGCCCAATTTCGAGCAAATGATCAAATCGGCCGTAAATTTTAGTAGGCCCTAAGTCTAATTAGTTGAGAGCAGTGATCGTTCAATATTTCCTACTCATTTCTCATCTCATCTAAAGAAAGTACATCTAAACCTGATCAATCAAGTGTAAACAAAAATAAAATAACTGAGATAAACTTTTTGCGGGAAAATCCTTCAGGGCCGGCCATAGGCATAGACAAACTAGGCAGCTGCCTAGGGCTTCCGATTGGTAGGGGCCTCACAATGGACTCCAAAAAAAATTTTTTTTTTGGGGGGGGGGGGGGGGGGGAAGGGGGGGGGGAGGGAGGAAATAGCGAAACGTGACCTCGTTGTTATTTTAGGAGTAGACTAGGTTGACTATTACTTTACTTATCGGTACTTACTAAATCCTGTGCACTGCAAGGGGAGCATATGGTCCAACCAAGCTCTCCACCGAACTCGGTTCTGAGGAGCTTTCTTCATCTGCTCCCATATCATTCCAGTATCCTCAGCTTCACTGACGATTTACTTATTTCAGTCTGCCCACTTTCCTCTTCCCTAGCAGATTCCATTCCTTGTAATATTGGTAGCTGGATTTCGCAGGGTGTGTTCAGTCCAGCTCTGCTTTCGCTTTTTGATATGATATGTATGTTTAGCATACATCCCTGTCTTGTTTTTACTTGAAATGAATTGGTCATCTTACCATTATGTATAGCTTGTCATCGTATAGGCCTATATGTTTAATGATATTACTGAATTTCGATAAAATTCCGTTATGATTCATCCGTCTCCAGATTATGTCTCTGTCAATACTGTCGAAGGCATTTTCAAAATTCACAAAGGCCATGTATAGAGGAGATTGCCACTCAATAGATAATGTTCTATGATAATGCGCATTGTAGCAGTGTGGTCAGTGCATGATTTTTCCTTCCGAAATCCTATTCCTGGATTTAGACCCATATCTCTGCAGACAAACATTTCTGGTGTTTTTTCGTATTCCTGCCTAAACATCTGCTTTTCCATTAGTTTTGGAGAGTGAGACAAATTTTTTTTTTTGGTTGATTTTTTGTTTCTATTTCATTTGGTGCCACCAAATTTACTTCACCAAGGCCTCTAAGTATCTAAGGCCAGCCCTGAATCCCCAATAATGTTTATTAATGATACAGCAGAACAAACTTTGACTAGGGCCTCATTCAGTCGCTAAGCAACCATGGATCCTCTCACAAAAATGAAATGCAGCAGAGGATTCTCCTAGGTGAGTAGCCAGCCAAGTCCTGCTCTAACTGGCTGTAGTTAATGGATGCACTCAATACCCATGTAAACTTAAATGGACCGAGTTACACGTCTGGTGATTAAGCAGACTCAAGTTAATACTCTTTAAAAATGCTCAACAATTGCTTTGTTGTTCTTTTCAATTTACTAGCTTGGTTCTCTACTGTGGAACTTCAGGACATGAATGATGAGGATGTAACAATGAATTGAAAAAAAGGTCCTAACTATAGAAAATAATATTTTTAAACCATTATAATTAGGTCAACCTTAAGCTAATAAGAGTCACTTACTAGTTCTAACACAAAATAACAAAACAGTTCTGCAATTTTGACATTTATTGAAACAACATCAAAATTTCTTTGAACATTATAATGAACAGATAAAAATGTCAACTTTGATTCCAAAACTTGATAACTGAAAGTAGCTGGCAAGTTTCTGGACATTACAAAACAATATCTTTTGAGAACCAACGTTTAGTCATTAATGAACATTTGGCCATGAAAACATGCAAAATGTTGAACACAAACTCTACAAGCAGCTTCAAGGAGTTTAAGAAACTGAATAGTGTATATTGGGACCAAAATAAAAGTCATTAGAGTTAACAATCCACAAAGCAAATATTTGGAAAGGAATAATTGGACAAATGCTGGCCAAAGAAACATCTGAGCTATCAAAAGGAAATAATCTTTTGAAGCTTGTTATTAGATCAATGCAAGTCATATCAGAACCAAAAAAGCTTTATTGAATAACCTAAAATGTTGCTTCTGTTGGATATAACTATGTACACAAACCAGATGTCAGCAAGGAAGTTTCCAAAGAATTTGAAAAGAGATGTAAAAGACACCAAAAAAAAAAAAAAACACTTGAAACAACCAAGAACATTCTCATCAGTTGTTGATAAACAAACAAAATAAACATTTAATGTTACAAGCCTTGAGTAAAAAAAAAAATGATGAACTGAAAAAAAAAAAAAAAAAAAAACAATCTCTCACTAGAAGTTGATGGTTATAAAACTAAAGACAATGCTATGACATTAAAACAAACTCTCACTTGAAGTTGATGGTTAAAAAACAAAAGAACATGCTATGAAAAGAGATTCCTATCTGTACTATGAAATGTTTCAACATCCAGTTTTAAATGCAATCAAGAATTTCAACAATGGTTGACATATAAAAGTAAAAACAAGTATAATCCAGTATTTACAAAACATTTTTTCGTACTCTTGTAAACAAAGTTTCATTTCTTATTACTGGGCAGTTGTTTCCCCATCTTTCTCCTTGCGATCCTTCTTTTCAGCTCCTAGGTAGAGAATTGTGAACATGTCAATTAATTGATTACCACAAGATAATTTTTTAATTTAAAAAATCCCTTTAATTAATTATTTTGTTTACCAGTTTTTACCAAAAACCATTTAGTTTGAAAGAAAAGTCTTTAAAAAAAAAACAACAACAAAGAATAGCTTACCTTCTTCTCCTGTACTATTGGTGTGCCTTCGTTTTCTGTTGCTGAACCGTTTTGTAGGGAATCTTGGTGCTGGCAGAGGATCCATGCCTAATACTTTGTGAATCTGACGGAATGCTATTAGCCTCAATGCATGCTGTCAATGCGTGAGCAAAATTGCAAAGGAGAAATATTAAAATTGGTTATATATATGCTATACAAGTATTGTCAATCAAACTAAGAAGATGTATGGTGTATGCTGAATGAATTACTGCTTTAAAGATGATAGAGTGAAAATAAAGTCTATGCATAAAAGCAAAAGGTCATACTATGAACAAAGGGAAACAACCTATTTTAGAGAGGGGAAAAAAAAAGGGGGGGTGGGGGGGACATTGTGACATCACACACTAGAATGAATTGAGTGAATGAAGAATAGATTCCCATTTCAAGCTTGATCCACTAAATACTTGAATAGCTTGTAACATCGCATCCTAAACCTAGAATTTATTAGCTACCTCACTTGAGTGTTAGAAATACTATTTAAGATGTAAACCAATGGACTGACTATGGAGGATGGATGGTTCATTTGTTTAAAGAAGAAACAGTTGTTTTATATTGAATTTGCTGAACATTCTGTTTCTTCATTACTATTTGGATTTGTGAAATTATCATTATTGGATCTATAGACTTAAGTGTTCTGAATTTTTTCCCCTTCTTTGTCTGCACTCTATTCCTTTAGAAGTCATATCATATATATCATAACATATGCAGTGGCTGAGTGGTTAAGCGCTTGGCTTCTGAACCTGGTGTCCTTCATTCGAAGACTGGGACTTTGAATTTTGGGACTTTTAGGATGCCCGTAGTCCACCCAACTCTTTTGGGTACCTGACTTAAGTTGGGGAAAGTAAAGGCGGTTGATAGTTGTGTTGGCATGCTCGTTAACCCTTGGCCAAAGAAACAGATGACTTTAATACCATCTGCCCTATAGATCGCAAGGTCTGAAAGGGTAACTTTATATCATATAAGGACATGGAACCACTGGAATTTATTATTCAATTACACTCATTCAAATCAAATATTCAATTAAAAACTAGACATTAAGTTTCCAAGAAAACAGTCAAAATAGTAAGTACATAAATTGTAGACTTGTATGTTTTACTCATGGATAGACAATATAAATGAAAATGATAAGGTGCTTTATGTTTAGTCAGCATCCGCTGCCTTCCTCAATAGGGTAAGGTGGATAAGTAAAAGAGATCCTCAAAGTATTAGAGGGATGTCAATTGGGTTTGACATGTTGATGGCTTAAATGGGTCTAATTCTGTAACTTTGGTGAAATATGTTCAAGGAAATAACCAAAGAGTGAGTTGTTTTAAGATCAAGTGAAGTACAAGATAGTTGGAGACTGGCAGTGGCATAACATGGAATTTTAATGCTTGTAAAAATGAAATGAATTTTGTATACATGGAAGTTAGTTGTGATTTTCAAGTATTTCATTTTATTGAATAATAAAAATTAAAAGGCTGTATGTGAACTACTGTGAATCATGTTTTATGTTCTGGTATAGAGCTGTGCTGAACAACTTGTAATTACATATTTTATACTTGAATTAAAGATTATTGATGCATCAGAGAATCTGTATCCTATTATTTTTCATTCTATGCATTAAGATGTAGAACCACAATAGAGAGAATTTCACTCTGTTCAGCACAGTAAAGTAAAACAAAAATTAAACAGCTGAATGTAACATTTTCTTTTCCAAAGTCTTTATGTAGACTAACCATAATAGTGTCTGAATGAAAGATATTACAAAAAAACTTTTTTTTCCCTCTTTGAAAGTACTATTCTTTTCCATGTTATACTCATATATATTTTTTTAATTCTTTAGCTTTCTTTTACTACAACCACATCACTTTTGTTTTATGATTACTTTTTTTTTTCTTTCTAAATAAGTTTAAGTATTCTGTAAAATAAATTACTAGATTAAGATAAGAAATTATTCCCCCAGTATTACCTGAGCAAGGGCTGTTATGTCTTCACGTTGCTGATTAGTCAATGTTGCTGTCACATCATAAGCTTCCTTTTCACAAGGATCATACAACCCAGGACCACCTTGAGAAAAGATTTGTACATTGTCAATTAATTTGGGGCATTTACATCAAAATTAAAAAATACTTTTTTTTCTTCATTCAGTATTCCAAAAGGGAGTGAATAAAAATTACCATAAAACCATCTCTTACCAGGTAAAAATATTCCAGATGAAATACATTCAAAAACTCTTCGCAGAGAGTCTCCAGGTGCCATGTTGATCCCTCCAGTGCTGACACATTTCTCTACAAGAAGTTCCATAGCCTGAAACAATATGGCTCACCTAATCACACATGCATTGTGGGGGGGACAAAATATCACATAATTATAAAAACCAGTGAACCCAACTATTAACAAAAGATAAATTACCCATTCATTCAGTGGTGCCCAGGATGGTACTCGTTGACAAAGGTCTCTCAGGATTCTAATGATGATCACACATGATGGAAGCCCATTAGCTCTAGCCTATAAGAAACAGGTACACTATCAAACATATTATTCCTGCTCTTCAAAGCCTCCTAACAATTTTGGCATGATAAATGTCTACTAAATGAGGTTGAAGATCAAGACAAAGTAAGAAATTCACATCTAAACTAAAGAGTAAATGGTGTGACACTTCATACATATTGAGCTAACTTTCCAGCCTCATGGTCAGCATATACCACTACCCCAGTGCATTATTTACTTATATGTGTTAACCAGTGTCAAAGATGGATGATATTCTACAGAACAGCACACCACAAACTAAAGTGACAGACATTATTCATCTCAATGATGGTTATTTAACTCTAAAAATAATGCTCTATCCTATGTGATGCAGCCATCATCCCACACACCCAGCTATGACACAGAGCTAACAATGTGCTGTGACAAAGTCAGGAAAGGCACCTGCAGCCAGTCTGGCCTTGGTCACATGCAAACAATGATTACTTTTTGAACAAAGAAACTGTGATTGTTCATTTTTTTAATGGTATTTTTTTTAAACATTACTATTTATATAATAAGTTTTGTTAAATTTTTAGAAAAACAAAAAATATAAATTAATGAACAAATACACAGAATTTATAACAGTGAACAACAAAATTAAATAAGCACTGGGCATAGAAAAAAATAATTAAATTAAATTTAAGAAAAAAATGAACAAAGTTGTTGAAGTACTAAAATATTACATAAGGCTGCAAAGTATAAAGGAAAGTGCCAAACCTGAAACCATTTAGCATGACGTAAGGCAGCTAGAGCATCTAGGCATTTCTGCCTGTCGAGGACATCTGGTGGGTCTTTGACGTTAACCGTCTCTATAGAAACGTAGATGGATTCAGTTTCACTGGCCAGGAATGGGTGTTTGACCATGACACAGTGGCAAAGCAAGTCAGTCTTTAGGACAGACTGAAAGCTTGGGGACATAAACACATTGCCCAACGTGTGTGAGATCACAGTAACAGAAGTGAACAGAAGCTCATCTAGGACTAAACTACTCAATTATATTTGTTGTAAGACTATGTATGTATGTGATTGCTATAGTTTGCTCTGAATTAGTTTGAAATAAAATGTTCATAAAGAGTAACTCTAATTTATTTTGTAAAAGGATCTAATTTTATTTAACTTCACAGACTACATATTCTTTTAAAATATGAAAATGTTTGCAATTTTTATTACTATTATTTAAAAGTAAATAAAAATCTGAATACATCTAATCAAATATTCATATGCAGTAATTAGGAAAAAAATGAGCTAATGATTGAATAGTCACTAAGAGAAAACAAACAAAAAAGTGCCCTAAGAAACAGTTGTATTCTGGCAATCATGTGTGCTTGTGCCCCCAATGCCAAAGTGAATGGTCAAAAATCCTTCCATGCTCCGTCTTTTTCCACCACACCTGTGAGTACTTTAGATGGCTTTGCACAGCATTGATGACATTAAGAGGAAAGAAAATTGAAATTATGTAAGAGTGACATCTTCACAGGCAAATAACCTGCAAGCCTTTCTTTGTTTCTTATTGGAATAACTTTTGGACTTCTGAGGGTAGGGTTCAAGGAAAAGTAGAATGATCATGTCTTGTCTCCCCTGACTAACCACAAGTCTTACTGGAAGGTTGTCAAAGAAAAATTGGTGAGATCATTTCTTTGTTTAAAAACAACCATACAGTAACAACCATTAAAACACGCTCAGAACTTTGTTGTGAACCCATCTGCATAACTGGTGAAATCTTTTGACTTAAGTAAAAATATGAAGCCATTTACTTAAGAGACCTTCCTATCAAAATTTGGACAAAGATTCATTTAAAACTTGCAGTCAAAGTGGAAACGAGAGCAAATAGTTTAAACAATGTATAGGAATTAGACTAATTATTTACATTAACAGTAATAAAGTATACTCAAACAATTAAAATTCCTCTTCTGTCTTTAGTACATTACCCTCTATCTACTTTGTCCTCATTTTGCATGAATTGTCTTAAAGAAATTCACTTAACCCATTCTGCATGACCACTCTACAGTATACTGCATAAACCCAAATTAGGTCACTTTCTAATGCTTCTATTGTTGACTGAAAATTGGATCCTAGCATTTTCCTTTTACTAAATCCAAGGCGAAGGTTTAGCAACCCAGAAAATGTCTCTTAATAAATAAGTTACCTCCTTCAGGCTGATTCTGCTCTCTCATTATTGGAGAGGTCAGAGTTATAGTACAGCTTGTCTGGGGTTCCACATCACTACTGACAATTATAGCAGCTTCCTCCACACAACGTCTCACTTCATACACTTCACTAGTGACAGTCTAAACAAAGAAAGAGAAACTCTATAACAAAAAAGTAAACCATCTGTAATAGTGATATAAGCATGATGTTCTCTTGCTTTCACCCACACAATCTACTTGGTAAAGGTAAAAGTAATGTTCCCCTTTCAGACCTTACAATCTATAGAGCTGATGATGTAAAGATCATCTGTTTCTGAGGCCAATGGTTAACAAGATTGTCATGTGGCCAGCACAATAACCAACCACTTTTAGTTTTCCCCAACTAATGTCAGGTACCCATTAAAGCTTGGTGGACTCAGATGTGCCCTAAAAAATCCTGAGATTAAATATTCCAGTCTTCCCAAGGATTCAAACCCGGGACCTCCAGTTCGGAAGCCAAGCCATTTACCACAAACAGACCTGCCTACCAAAAAAAGTCCAAATGCGTAACACTTACGGTCAAAATGCGTATTTTGGCACCAGAATGCGTAACACTTACGCAATCCACTATTTTGTCATATATATATATATATATATATATATATATATATATATATATATATATATATATATATATATATATATATATATATATAAAAATATAAATATATATATATATATATATATATATATATATATATATAAAAATATAAATATATAAACAGACCTGCCTACCAAAAAAAGTCCAAATGCGTAACACTTACGGTCAAAATGCGTATTTTGGCACCAGAATGCGTAACACTTACGCAATCCACTATTTTGTCATATATATATATATATATATATATATATATATATATATATATATATATATATATATATATATATATATATATATATATATATATATATAAAATATAAATATATATATATATATATATATATATATATATATATATAAAAATATAAATATATATATATATATATATATATATATATATATATATATATATATATATATATATATATATATATATATATATATATATATATATATATATATAAAAATATAAATATATATATATATATATATATATATATATATAAATATATATATATATATATATATATATATATATATATATAAATATATATATATATATATATATATATATATATATATATATATATATATATATATATATATATATATATATATATATATATATATATATATAATATTAGATGTCATGATTAGATCTACGATCTAAATCTAGATCATTAGAGATGATATCTAGACTAGATCTGGAACTATGTCTAAGACTTTATGTCTATATAATGAATATAATCTACTCTAGATCTAGGCTCAAGAGTGTTACCGATGCCGTGGATCCGCTACAAACGTAGACCGTAGGTCTATTCTATACTAAGACTAAGAATCTAGCCTAGATCTAGACTATATGGTAGTTATCGATCTAGATCTAGTCAATCTAAATTTTAAATCATACTAAAACTAATTTCTACTAATGAACTTGCAAAAAAAAAAAAGTCACGTTGGTGTTTCAGCTAACTGACGGTACCAACCTGGTACCAACCCGCAACTCCCTCACTCTCGCGTTCTTCATTTCTAGACATCTAATTGCTATTTAGAACCAATCAACGTATAGATCTGGGCACATTGTGTTCACCCCACCTTTTCTGTTTCCCCTCTCTCCCCACAGGCGGGCTTAGCGTGACCTCCTTGACCGCTTGTAAGCTAGTCTAGAGAGGAGAAAAAAAAAAAGGATACGAAATGCGTAACGCGACGGGTTAAAAGCGTATTTGCGTACTGGCGGTCATTTTTGGGAGATTTTGCGTAACGAATACGCATTTTGCGTAACGGTAGGCAGGTCTGCACAAAGCCACCATGCCTCAATTGGTAAAAGTACTATTAAAATTGCTAATTTTATAACTATAGTAAGATTTGTAAAAAAAATTTTTTAACCAAACATACTTGAAGCTGTTTAGGTAATGCATCAGCCACCTGTTCCAATATGGTTCGTGTAGGTTTTTCAGAACAAAGTACCACAAGATTAACATTCAAGTCACCATGCAGCAGTAGTCCTTTGGCTAATACACCCACACGCATCACACCTTTCAATACACGAGTAGCAGTAGATTCTTCTTTTTCTTTCTCTTTCTTTTCTCTTTAATGTAAAAAAAAAACAAAAGACATTAAACAAAAGAATATTTTAAAGCATTTACAACTTAGCATAGATTAGATTTGGATCTAGCAAGAAAAAAATGTTCTAATGAAAAACATTGGCTTCTACTATATATATTTACAATTCTAATTAAAATGACTGGTAGGTGACATGAGAAATTGGTATATATTAAGGTTAACCATAACAAATGCTCAGTAAAAATGAAATGGTCTGGGTCTTTTTTTTTTTTTAGCATTGCATACCAGAACCCTAAATAGCTCTGGGAAAAATTGAAAAGAATAGCAAATGTTATAGAATGGTGAAACTAGATGAAGACAGTTAATGAGCTCATCCTTAACAATCTTTAAAACTTCAGGCAGTGCCTCTCTTCTCTTCCTTTAATGGATACAAACAAAATGTCATCTTCCTTAAGCATGTGTAAATCATAAAATAGCACTTTAATTAGGTATTTTAATTTTAAATATCATAAATTTTACATGATATATCAAAGTATAAGTCTGCTGAGCCCTTAATCTGCTAAATCTCAAGATTTTAAATATACTTGTTTCTTTTTACCCTTCTTTTTCTGTTTCACTGGTAGTTTCAATTTTAACTGCCACTTTCTTAGTATCAGGTTTTTCTGCCTTTTTGTCTTTTGTGTCACTGAAATAAAGCGGTTTGTTGAAATTAAAAAAAAAAAAATGTATTCACATTACAAGAATATTATTTATCATTTTTTGTATTACAAGGAACTATTTTCTTCTATCACATTATGAAAGAAGTTTTGCAAGACTTACTTATCTGCTAAAACATCTGACACTAGTTTTAGTGCTTTTTCACATGCTGAAACAATGTTCTGAACTGCTTGCAGCTATTAACAAAAAAAAAAAAAAAGTTAATTTTCAAAGTAATTAATAAGAGATAACCTAATTAAACTAACATTCTTCAAAGTAATCTATATTGAAATCTCACCTCTTCTTCTGTTGGATAAATGCTGTGATGTTTAGTCATAACATGTCTATCATCTGATGAGTCAGGTCGTCGCAACTAGTAACAAAACATTTTTTTTTACTCAACCGTAATATTAGTTTTAAAAAAAAATTTTTTTTAAGTTAAATAACTTCAGCGTTTTAGATAGAAAGGGTCATTAGATAAACTTTAATTAAATATATTTATACAAATGAAAAGAAGATACATTAAAGCATATATAAAATAAACATAGACATAAAAATTAAAAACAGATTTTACATAAAATAGGTAAATGATAATACCATAGGATGCATAGGAAAAGGTGCTCTCATCATAGGACCCATTGGTCCAAATCTCTGCCAGTCCATAAATTCAGGAGGTATAGGACCACCCATCATTTCCATTCGCCTGTGACCCCAGTATATTTCATCTTCCATTCTGAAAAAAAAAAAATGATATCAATTTTTGTTTAATTCAGACAAATGTTTTAAAAAAAAAAAAAGAAACGAAAAATAAAAATTGTTTAATTTAGACAGTATAAAAAGTATAATAACCTCATTTCTTCACGTAAGCGCTCTTGTTGTTCTTTGCGTCGCCAAAACTCTTCCTTTTGTGCTTGTCTGCGCATTTTATCTTCCTGTATTTTTCTCACGCGAATACTAGGCTTAACTTCAACTTGAAGATTAGGGTCTACCTTTTTCTGGTAATAATAAAAAAAAATTAAAAATATGATTACAGCCATTTTGAAAATTTAATTTTTCATTTTAAATCTCATAGAAACATGTACAATTTTTTAGGCCAAACTATACCTTGAACTGAAGTCTATGTCTTCTTCCTTTCAGATGCATTTCCTTTGCATTTGGATCATTAAATTTGCAATCGCATAGTTTGCAATTGAAGCTAACTAGTTTTCCTATCTCATTTTTGATCTCTTCAATGTATTCATGTCCTTTGGAAATAAAGTGTAGTTTCATTATTTACAGTTTAACAGTCTTGTCCTTCTAAAGCTTCTAAATATTTGATTTTTTTAGTTAAAAGATGATAAGTAGTCTTACCAACAGGTGTCACATCCTTTTCAGAAGCTGAGTTGCTTTCATCGCCTAAAAAATGAACAAATTATTTTTTGCATTAAATAATAATCTTGTATTCAGAATTATTTTCCATAGAATAATTTTCCATGCATGTTTTGATGGAATGGTTTCTCTGCCTTTGTATAGTGCAATAACATCTTATAAACAGTGAAAGAGAAATGTATTGCTTTTTAAAATAAATTTGTGTATAACATTAACTTGGAATTATGAGACTTATGAATAAAAACTCAGCAACTGACCAAAATGTTTCTTTAAAGGGAAACTTTGATGGTTTTGATAATTTTTAATATAATATGTGTAATGATTTACAGATGATGAATATATTCTTTTTTTTTTATTTGCAATAATAACTTAGTAATTGATGTTTTTCCGACATAATTTTCCTACGCATCCAAAACAGTCAGACTTTCATCGGGTTTCTATGTGACGTCACAAAGGTGTTTTAATCTATTGACTTATTGTATAACAGGAGACCATACAGCAAAGTTTACATTCTCGTAAAAGAAATATATCTTTGTCTATGCAGTTAGATCTTGTAAGCAAAGAAAAAATGCGTATTAAAAGTAGATTTACATGCTTGACTAATCACGGCAGTGTGTATTTTCTCGCCAGACCACTCAACACACAACAAACACTATCGCTTGGTTTTCTTGTCATGACCGACTACACGTAGTCTCGACTAGCCTTACACTGACCAGCTTGTTCGAATCATTCAGACACACGATCTATTTACTTCTTGGGATAGGGAGAGGCTTAGATGAAAATGTTACTTTTTTTTTCTCAAGTTGGTTATCCTAATGCTTTAGGATCTATCTATACATGTTTATATATATAACTGTATCATAGCTCTGGACTAGGCCGTCACTAAGCCTAACAGCTACTATAAGAATGAAGCGATACAATTGGTTTAATCAAGTTTCTCTTTCAGTATTGTTGAGGGAAGTGACGCATAAAATAACTTAAAACAAAATCTCAAGGAATCCCGTTTTTTTTTTTTAGATGTCAAGAATTTACTGACTAATTTATTAAATATAAAATTTTGTAAGCATTTAAATAAAAAATGATATAATGTTTACTATTACAACTTTTTACGCAGAATTTAAATATGTCAATAATTCAAATTTGAAAAACTATCGGAGTTTCCCTTTAAGTCACATAGATCTAGACAGTTTACACATTTAATATCTGAATTTAATTTTTTTTAAATATTTTAAGCATTTTTATCCATGTGATCGAAAAACAAATCACACTGAAAGCGCTTTAACACCTCCATAAGTAAGAAGAAAAAAACTGTTTAACAAAGTGATACCAATGCAAGAGAACTTCTGAAGCAAAACTATTTAAGGAAGAATGAAAGCAAAACAAATGAGATAAAGCATTGAGGATGGGAGTGTATTAGAGCTGGAAAACTAAACCAAACCATGAAGACACATGACGATGTGTCCTTATGCCCGATCACTCCGCAAGATCAATTGTTCAAACAGTGACAATGAGCATGATTTAAAGGCAGGGTTATTGAACAGCTTAGACGAAAAATATATTATACATCCTTTGTAGCAACTTTCAACACTTATTGAGCCTAATTAAAATATTTGTCTCTTGTGATCATGAATTGCTGATAATAATGACAAGAGATAGGAGTTTGAAAAATACTTGGCTCAAGACTCAGTCTTGCAAATTTGAAAAAAAAAAAGATTTTTTTTACATTTCAACAATGGCTTCAATAGCTAAAACGTTGGCTATTTTCTGCCAATAGCTCTGCAAGTGAAAGAATATTTTCAGTGTCTAGAGTGGCAATGAGTGATCTTAGGGTTAGTCTAAGCCCACAAGCATTAGAAATGCTTAAGTTTCTTAAATACAAGATGCAGCCCTTATTGTTAAAATGATATTTGGCTACTTAATCTGTCTGGTCATGTCATCAAATTTACTGCTTTCATGTACTTCAACTGCAGCAATTTAAAATTTTAATATTTGAAGTTGCAATAGCTAGTACATTTTCAAGTGTTTAAAGTAACAAATTGAAAATGTTATTACATGTACTTAGATTTGCTATTACCTAATTTAATAACATTGAAACCAAAACAAAATCAAACTTTAGCTCTAACTGAGCCAAACCAAACTCATTTTCAAACTGAACTTGACCGAATCTGAGCTTTATAAAATGGGTTCAATTTCCTCCTCTTTTGTTAAATCAATGAATGTGTTGTTCAAGAGAGATGATGAGAGCATTGTTCAAGAAACAAAAGAGTTAGACAGTTTATTAGTTTATATGACTAAAGAATGTTACCATCATCATCTGACATGGATGCAGCATCTACAGAGCCAACTGCAGTTGTTGTTGTTGTAGTTGCAGTTTTAACTTCTTCTGGTTTTCCTGCCAATGTCTTCAGCTGGGTTCCACCTGGAATAAACAAGGACATTACACAAACATCAATGAAGTGTAAATAAAAGTGGACAGTGGAGCTTAGAGGAACTTTTCAAAAACATATCTTACCCACAAAATTGATTTTTGGTGCAGGCAAAACTTTCTTGGCAACTGTTGCTGTTGGTACAGTAGCAGCTTTTGCAGTGGTCTTTCCAGATGATTTATTCGTTGACACAACTGGCTCAGCAGAAGGAATAGGTTTGCCCAGTTTGGTGTGCAGCTTCACAACCTGTTGGATTTCAAGTGGTAGCAAATATATATTTTGAGACTAGCAACTAAAAAAAATAAATAAAAAGTACAACTAACTTTATAAATAATAGTGCTTTAATAAATTGTGGCGATAAAAAAAAGAAGCAAACCTTCTGATGTTTAGCTCCACGAATATGAGCAGCATATGCATCTTGGCCAGTACAAGTGACATCACAAAGCTCACACCTCATTTGGTTGTGTGACTGGCGGCCTGATGGCTGGCTTGCTTTAAGAGCTGCTTCTTTCTTTTTGTGTTTCTGGCCTTCCAAATGTTCCCGATAGGTCTGTTTAAGAAAAAATCAGTCATTACACCTCAAGGATCTTGTCCTTTTGTAAGGACATGGGAGGGAAGGAACGATAGGAGCTCTATAAGAAAAAGTTTCTGTGCTGCCTTTAGGCGCTGAAAATAAAAATCCAAATCTACATCTAGATTCTAATATTTGTTGAAAATTTTTTTTGCCCTGTTATAATGTTACTTCATACAAAATGTGTGAAGTATGGATATACCAAACAAGAGATTATGTGGATAAAACGGAACTAATGCCTTCTCACTAATGAATTTTCTATGCTTTTAAAAAATAAGGTAAAAAACAATTCAGAAACATTTTGTATTTGTTCATGTAAAAATGTATTCTGTAGCGGACAGTAATAATTACTGATAATTTTTGGTCAAGTTTCCAAAATAAAATAATAAAATGGTTAAATAATTTCATATTCTAAATCAAATTTTCACGATGCACACACTAAAAAAAAATGTCAGCATCAAATGTATACTTACAGATGAATGAATTAAACACTAATAAAAAAGCCTTCAAAATCACTTTTTTTTTTACTAAGTAAGAGGCTAATGTCTTCAAATTGTCACACATGAAGGCATTCCTTTAAAACTTGCTTTTGTGGTCAGAGTTTTTCTACTTTGTATACATGTTCTACTCACTTGTGGACCAGCACAGCTGATTTTACACACATCACAATAGTGCAACTGTGGTGCCTTGGGAGGACCTTTAGGTTTGGGCTTGAACTGATTTCCACCAGCTGGAGTCTTTTTAACCATCCAAGACGGAGTCCCAGTTTTACCTTGCTGTTGTTGGCTATAATAATTGCTTGCAGCTGAGTATAGGGCAGCATCATAACCTACTCAAATTTATTTGTAAAGAAATGTAACAAAAAGTTAAACATTTCGTCACTGCAAATGATAAAAGATTTCAACCCAAGTCAAGATAACCATGAAAGCCAACAAATAACTTTACTTACTTGAAATACTGGATTGAGGAGTTGTGGTAGCAGTGTAGCCAGTGGTGGAATATGTTGTCACTGTTGGAGTAGTGGAGGAGTACACATAGCTGGTACCAGTAGATGACACAGGTATAGCTTGAGCTTTTGGCGCCACTGCAGCCTGGCGTTGAGCACTGGCAAATGTTGCTCCAGTACTAAAAGCTGGCTTTGCTGTCGTTAAAGAAAGGCCAACTTAAAGTACCACGAGCAGTAAATTAAGGTGGCAAAAGAAACTGGTTTAGTAGCAGCAAACAAAATGTCAAAAAGAAAAAAAAAGCTTTAAATGAAAATATGTACACATAAAAGCTTAAAAAAAGAGCATTGCAAGCTAAAATCTGTTTTGTTAAAATTGTTTTATAGATAATATATATAATGTACTTAAATAGTATACCATGATTTCAAGTTAATTTTTAAATTAAGTTTTTATAAATCCAATTTTTTAAAGTATGTAAAACCAATTTAGCAAATTTGCAGCGATATTTAATTCTTACCAGCCTGGAACTGAGGGTCAGCAGCTGCTGAATAGGTAGTGGCAGCAGTGGGTTGGTAATAAGTTTTAGACTGATCATATGTCACGGTAGGTTGCAAGGAGAAGGCACTCTACAACATAAATAAGTTTTAATTAAATCAATTTCTGCATGTCAAAAGAACAAAGTGTATTTCTAAGTTTTGAGGTGTATGTTCTTAAAGGCAATTTTATAATAATTTTTTTATGCAACATTATTAAAATTCAATTTTTCTATTTTATATCTATATTATCTAATACCTCAAAAAAAAAATTTAAAAAAGGAAAAGAGGTTTCAAGTTTATATTCTTTAATCACCAAATAAGAATAACACCAGCTTATTCTACTTGCAGTGTCTTCTCTCCACAGAGAATTTTTATAAGGCTCTGACAGAAGAGGAGTACTGTATTACTAACTCAATTGTAATGTGGAAGAAACACAAAACCCCCAAACTAACACTATTATTCTGTGACATAACCTGAATATGAGTTAACAGCTCAACAAAAAAAAAAAGAAAAATACTAGCAAAACAAGTTTTAACTAATTTTCAGACTTTAAACGTCATGATTCGACATTTCTGCAATCCTAGATGCTTCTAATGGAGGCGCGGTGGTAGAGCGGTAAAGCGTTTGAGGTCCCGGGTTTTAATCCTGGGATTTTTAATTCCGGGATCTTGGGCGCCTCTGAACCCACCCAGATCTAATGGGTACCTGACATTAGTTGGGGAAAAGTAAAGGCAGTTGGTCATTTAGCTGGCCATGACAAACCATGGGCCCCTGAAACAGATGAACTTTACATCATTAGCTCTATAGATTACAAGGTCTGAAAGGGGAACTTTTTTTACTTTTACTTTTAGATGCTGGACTTAAGTATTCAAGAAAAGCATTGCTAGGAATGCTAGAAAGATTTTAAGCATAAATAAATACCCTCTGGTTCAAGATTTTTACATTTTATCATAACAAATTAAAGAAGATACAAGACACAATCACAAAAACAGACAAGAACTAACTCTTTTGGTTCCCTTGGCAATTAAAATCAATGAATAAAATCCAACTTACTAATGTTAATTTCGATGTTTGAGAAAAACTGTAGTGTAAACATACATTTTGAATGCTATTGTATAAATTGTTTGCTCTTTTATTGTTTTATATATATATATTAAATTTATATGTAATGCATAACTGCAAAAGAAATTTCCTCATGGATAATAAGTATTACATTATTATTATTAAACTAGATGATATTAAGTAGAATAGTGGTTTCCAAAATATTTTTTTGTTAAAATAGATCTAAATAATTTTTTTATAAATAAAGTATAGCATTTTAAAATGTATAAAAACATTAATGTCTATTGATAATTTTTTTCTCTTCGAATTTTATTACTTGATAGTTTGGTAACCACTAGTCAATTATAGTCAATATATGAGCGCGGCACACTTTAGCACCAGCACCAACCGTAACAGCAACCTGTGTTCTCGAATAAGCATACTGTGTTGAAGGATGAACAGCTGCAGAAGCAGCAGAAGGGTAACTTTCATAGGTCTGTCCAGCTCTTGGTTGAGCTGCAGTTGCAGCATAGGCAGCTTGAGGTGTGGCTACATAAGCACTTTGAGCTGAAGGATAGCCCTGTGCTGATGGTGCTACCTGAGCCATGGGATTAGCAGTAGGATACACAAAATGTGCCATCCTGGGCCTGAAAAGACAAAGTATAATATAAGAATGTCACATGAGAACAACTAAACGGAAATCTACCCGCACTGACTAATAATTACTAATAATGTCCTTAGTTAAATCTAGTAGTAAATACTGTAAGTAAGTGTAAGTAGGCTAGTAGTAGTAGTGTAGTATCATCAGCCTATAAAATAATAAATCATTAAATGGCTGACTAGATCTATAATATTGATACATTAATTTTATTAATAGATCTAGAATCTAGAGTAATCTAGACTCTCTAGTATTAAGTTAATTAAGTCTAAATTGTAATAATAGTACTCATAGTAGTACTAGACAAAATAATTTCAACATTTGTCTTAGACTAAGTCTAAGACTGACTTAAGTCTAAGACTAAGATGGTCTTGAAGTCATTGAACAGACTTTATTTATTATATTTATAAATACTAGACTCTAATCTCTAGACTAGAGACAAGTCACTAGAATCACTAGTCTACTACTTACTACCAGTACTAGATTTAGATGATAGATCTAATTTAAATGTCTTGGGCAGATAAAAAAAAAAGGGGGGGGGGGGGGGGGAGAGAAACATCCAAGACACTGTATCCAGAGATCATCAATAATTGATTGACCATTAGAATGTGACGTCAGCCTCAAATACATAGAGTCAGTTGTGCTTCCCGATCTAGACGTGTGGCGCAGGGGCTATACAATTATATATATATTTTTTTTTTGCCATAAAGTATGATAAAGCTCATAATGCGCTACAAAGACACAAAATAATAACAATAACACATTTAACCACTCTCTTATTCTGCCTACACCCCCTTACCCGCGCTTTCTTCTTACGTAATTCCACTCTCCAACATTCACACTTTTTCAGTGCAAGTAACAACGTAAATTTCAAGACTCAATCTAAACGCAGCCACCAGACTAACACACAACAAAAAAAAAAAAAGGTCAGTGATAGCATAACACACAGGTGTAAACCAGGCCATCAACACAGTCCCAAAACATTGTTCAAGTTGTAGTAAGAACAATGTTGAGGGGAAAGGGGGAGGAGCCATCAGTCAAGTACCTACAGTCAAGCCGCTAATTAGGTCACAAACACTAGGCATGATAGATACGTAGTATGTATAGATATGTTGTTTGTGTGTGTGTGACAAATACTAAGCGTACGCTAAAATACGTTGTTTGTTTTTTTGGTCAACCAGGTAGTTTAGGGAGGGCGGATCTATCTACATTTATAGGTAACACAGCTCACAAGCTACCATAGCTTTTCAGCCCCCCCCCCCCCCCCCCCACGCCCGATCGAAAAATATCTAGCACTGACTTTTGGGCTGCTACATACACTGAGCGTGCTAGATCGGCGGCTAGTTACGTAGGGCCGCGTACCGTATGTTTTGTTTTTAGGTCAACCAAGTAAACTGTTGTGTCCTGCAATTACTTGGGAGGGTGGGATTATCTATTGGCTACCAAAGCTTATTAGGCTCTCCCCCAAATAAATAATATATCTGGATTTATTAATGGCCTTATATCTCAAAATAGCTTAGACCTAAATAAGTACTGGTACAGTAATGTGTCGGTAATGCGTTACTGGGCTTAGCACCGTCAGTTTCTAAGAGTAGCTGATCAGTGATAGATTCCTTCGATGTGGAGCATGTGAAAATGACTAAAATCTGTCTGTCTTGACATGGCGTAAAAAGAAAATGATATAAATAAAAAAAAATATCTAGATTATAACACCTTTGAGACCTTTGAAACACCATACTTTTCACAAAATTTTAAGATTATAACACTTTTAAAGCACCATACTTCTCGTGTGTTCGATAGTTTCTTAATACGTTCGATAAGATAAGATATCGGTAAAACGATGTTCGATAGTTTAAGCTTTTGAAAGCATCGACCTGACCCACTTTAACATCAAATATAAGTTTAACTATGAGTAGTAATAGAATAAAACATGTCTACTTTTTAAGTTTAAGAAAAAAAGGATGAGGAATTCAATTATTCATAGATACAATCAGTTTTTTTCTAGAGTAACTTACATCTATCGAACACCTTCGTTTTAAGGTACTTATCGAACACCCCATTGTATTTTTTAAAATTCTCCTTTATTTCGATGATTATAAAGAAACTAGTCCATTCTTATTGTGCATCGTCCATTTCTTGATAGTTAAGTTATAATTAGTTTCATTTTCACCCGAGGATCATTTTTTTACTTATATTCAAAGTGCATTGGTAATATTGGTATAAAAATTTCACATTTTTTGAACTCTTGGGAAGAGTGGAGTGAGTCTCGGGTTAAGGGTATTTTTTAATGCTAATGATGCTTCAGCTCAAAAAAAACTATATAATACGCTTCTAATTAGGCTGAGAAATATTTACAACTATTTATTTGAAAGTGTCCTTTGTTACCTAAACATGAAAATTGAGGTTTAAAAAGGGGGTGTTCGATAATAGCAGTTTTTATATAAGCAATCTCAGCTTCGTAAGATATCGAACGCCATTTTAATGTTAAAAATAAACATCAAAGGGATATAACCCAAAGAAGACAAAATATTTAAATTATATATTTTTTAATTGTTATTTTTTAAAATAATGTAATGCAAAGTACAGATATAAATTAATCATATGTTACAATTTGTATCAGCTATTTGTGGTTTACCGTAAATGTGCTATATTTTTTTAAGTAAATAGATTTACATCGATATGCACTAATTGTACCCATTTTAAAAGCTTGATTTTATGACACATATATTATATATTATAGCTTGATGCTAATGTTGGGTGAAATGTATTCAGTTGTGGAATGTATTCGGTTGTTGTTTCTTTTTTTAGATGCCCCATTCTATTAACTTCTGAATTTGCCCCATTCTATTAACTTCTGATTATGTGTTATAAATACCAATACCTAGCGCATGTGCTTGATGTGAAGAGATATTAATAAAACGAAAGGGCAAAGGGGGAGGTATAGAATGCAGATATGGTATTTTGAAATAAAAATGTCTTGGGCAGGTAAAAAAAAAAAGGTCGGGGGGTGGGGGAGAGAAACAGTCAAGACACTGTATCCAGAGATCATCAATAATTGATCGACCATTAGAATGTGACGTCAGCCTCAAATACATAGAGTCAGTTGTGCTTCTCGATCTAGACGTGTGGCGCCGAGTCTATAAAATTATATATATATATATATATTTGCCATAAAGTATGATAAAGCTCATAATGCGCTACAAAGACACTCCTTTGAAACATCACAAATACACAAAATAATAACAATAACGTATTTAACCACTCTCCTATTCTGCCTACACCCCCTTACCCGCGCTTCCACTCTCCAACATTCACACTTTTTCAGTGCAAAGTAACAACGTAAATTTCAAGACTCAATCCAAACGCAGCCACCAGACTAACACACAACAAAAAAAAAAAATGGTCAGTGATAGCGTAACACACAGGTGTAAACCAGGTCATCAACACAGCTCCAAAACATTGTTCAAGTTGTAGTAAGAACAATGTTGAGGGGAAAGGGGGAGGAGCCATCAGTCGAGTACCTACGGTCAAGCCGCTAATTAGGTCACAAACACTAGACATGATAGATACGTAGTATATATAGATATGTTGTTTGTGTGTGTGTGTGACAAATACTAAGCGTGCTCTAAAATACGTTTTTTTTTTGGTTAACCAGGTGGTTTAGGGAGGGCGGATTTATCTACATCTATAGGTAACACAGCTTGCAAGCTACCATAGCTTTTCAGCACCCCCCCCTCCCCGCCCAGATCGAAAAATATCTAGCACTGACTTTTGGGCTGTTACATACACTGAGCGTGCTAGATCGGCGGCTAGTTACGTAGGGCCGCGTACCGTATGTTTCGTTTTTAGGTCAACCAATTAAACTGTTGTGTCCTGCAATGACTTGGGGAGGGCGGGATTATCTATTGGCTACCAAAGCTTATTAGGCTCTCCCTCAAATAAATAATATCTGGATTTAATTTATTAATGGCCTTATGTCTCAAAATAGCTTAGACCTAAATAAGTACTACGGTAATGCGTTACTGGGCTTAGTACCGTCAGTTTCTAAGCAGAGCTGATCAGTGATAGATTCCTTCGATGTGGACCATTTGAAAATGACTAAAAATCTGTCTTTCTTGACATGGCGTAAAAAGAAAATGATATAAATAAAAAAAAATATAGATTATAACACTTTTGAAACACCATACTTTTCACAAAATTTTAAGATTATAACACTTTTAAAACACCATACTTCTCGTGTGTTCGATAAGTTCTTAATATGTTCGATAAGATAAGATAAAGCTAAAAAAGTGTTTGATAATTTAAGCTTTTGAAATCATCAACCTGACCCATTTTAACATCAAATATAAGTTTAACTATGAGTAGTAATAGAATAAATCATGTCTACTTTTTAAGAAAAATGGATGAGGAGTTCACAGATACAATCAGTTTTTTTCTAGGTCTAATTTTTACGGAGAGATACACAAATTCAAACATAAAAAATGTCGGCGAATGAGCTTAACTTGTTCGATAAACGTAAGTTACTGTAGGTCTAATTTTTACGGAGATACACAAATTCAAACATAAAAAATGTCGGCGACTGAGCTTAACTTGTTCGATAAACTTAAGTCTTAAGTTACAGTAGAAGTGTAGATCTAGAATCTAATCAATCATCTAAATTTCTAAATCTAATCAGACTCAGACTAATCACTAAATCAGAATTTTCAATCTAGATTCTAATTATATACATGTATTAATATGAAATTATCATGATTGAATGTAGGTAGTTCGATAAAAAATTCAAACTCACAATATACTAATAAAACCTATATGGTTGAAAAGGGCTTGAAAAAATATTTCCAACCATACTAAATTTATCATTGTATGACAAGTGGAAGGGGAGATATTAATTTTTATTTGAGAGGGGAAAATTCTTGATTTTTTAGATCCATGTCATTTCTGTTCACTACCGGAAGTTGAATCAAACTGGGAAATAGGTCAAGAGTATTTTTTTTATTGTGCTGCCAATTGAGCTAATTTTGTAACAAGAATGAACCTCATATTTTTTAAATTTATTTTTTGAGTTTCCTTTTATTGCATGTAACATGGAATTTATTTTGAATGTATGGATAGGATTATTAATTATATTTAAAGAAAAAAAAAAGTGTACTCTTAATGAATATATAATAAAACACTTTTTGGATTTGAAAAATTACTTAAGTTTGTTAAAAAGTCATTTTTTAAATTTAAATCTTAAAAGAGAAATAAATAATGTTATTTTAGTGTCTGGTATCTATACTTTTAAAGTATGGATTAATTATTATGCTGAAAATATTATTTAAAAAAATGAAAAGTAATGCTTTGATTTCAAGTAATTTTTGATGCATGAAAATGTAAATAATTTTTACATCTATATCAATTCTATATAAAATCTGCAACACTATTTAATGAAGAACATAATGGGTATCATCAAAATATTAAATACATTCTAAATATTAATGTCTAATGCATGAATATATTTTTTAAAAATGTCTAAGTATTCTATTTTATAGGTTGATTATTAATTAATGTAGATTTATTTTTTGATTCCAACAAATGTTTTTTTTTATATAAACTCATTAGCAAATCAATCAAATAAAATTAAAATACATTTAGAGAGATGTAAAATAGTATCACAATTAAAGAATAAATATAATCCCAGCATCATCCTCATATTTTTCCCAATAAGATATTGCAAATTTCACAGATTTTGTAAACAATATATTTTCTTCGATCAAAACATGTGTT
The DNA here is from genome assembly GCF_947242115.1 of Biomphalaria glabrata. NCBI lineage: Eukaryota > Metazoa > Mollusca > Gastropoda > Planorbidae > Biomphalaria > Biomphalaria glabrata. Next base: position 76,728,655 of record NC_074711.1, read on the forward strand.
TGAGGATTTTGCACACCATTGTCTTTCAAAGCAGCTTTTATTTCATTTGCCATTTCATTTCTTTCTTATCTGTCCACTCTCAATTAATTTGAGTTTGATTTAAAAATTGAGTGGAGTTTACTAATAGTATTTATCATGGTTTAATAATTAATTAGAGGACAACCAAAAGCATTATATCAGAGAGGTAAATAGCAACTCTTGGATGGAATGTAAAGGTCCTTGATATCTTTCACCTAAATATGAAAAAATTATCATAGTATTGCCTTTAAAATTTAATTAAATTTATTATATTTTTGTATAAAACAATAATAGCTATATAGTATTGTTAATAAAAAAATCTTTAAATTAATAGTATAAAATATAATAATAATAGTAAAATAATTATAATAACTTATCTAGAGTAGTTGATCATTATGTGATGAAAACCAAGATTAAATTATATGAATATTACTAGTGGCACAAACTAATTTAAAAGATAACTAAGAATTTTTGTTTAAAATTATACAGAACTACCCTAATAGATAACATCAAATCCTATATTGTATTGAATTGGAATAATTAGAAAAATATTTAACCTTATGTAAAAATAATTAATTTTATATGTAGATTAATCAATTGCTTTTAAAAAGAAAATATTCAAATCATAGATGGTTATAAATAGGGGGCCGATTGAGAAGGATTTAAATATGTACTGACAGTGATGGATGTATATATGTTCTAACAAAGCTCTTGATTTCATGGATAAAAATATTTCTGCCAACTCTGTCATAAAATATAGTGTTCAGTGCTGAAAATGTCAACTATCGATAATTGGTCACAAATTTGAGTGAATCGAGAGGACTTCACTGTATGTCGTTTTTTTAATTGAATAAGGTCGATAATACGGTTCTAATTTATTAATTATGCATTTTTAAGCAAATGCCCAAATGCCTCTTTTTTCAAAAGCTTGCCTTGTGGACTAATTCATATGACAAACATAAAAACAAAAATATGCAGTCATTTGATCTTCAAACAAATAAAAACAAGCCAACACTGGCGTAATCGGGACATTCCTTTTAAAAATATCAACATTCCAGGTCACATTGAGCACAAATTTTGTACAAAAAATTAAGAAATTTTAATTTTACTGTGAAATTCAAAATACCATCGTTTTGGACCTAGGCAGACTTTCAAAGGAAAAATGGAATACTACTTCCGGTGTTTATACGCGGATATCGAACTACCTATTGAATGCCATGCATTTATTTGTTAATGATTAAATTTTAAATGATGCATGAATTGAAGATGATGATTACCTTAATAAACTTTATTATAAACTTAAATTATATAATTATTGCCTTGGACACACTTCACACACTCACTTGGTACAATTTTTTGTTAGTTATCTAGGCTAGAGCTTGACTAGATAGATGTACTGTAAGTGTAACAAACACTTGAAACAGATCTAGACACGATGAAGAGAGACAGATCTAATCTAGAATAGATAGTCTAAATTCCAGATAACATCTAGATTCTAGTCTAGAGGATATCTCTAGATCTAGATTAGATCTAATCAATCTAATCTAATATTAATATACGAGCAAATTTGTCGAGAACTCCAAGAGCAGATAAAGATATTCTTCACTTCCGGCGCGAGTGTATCGTGTGCAAATTCTATGACTCTCGGTTGTGGTAAGAATTTTGTAAAAGTATGGGATCTTTTTTAAATATTGAAATAATGATGAGAAATTAAAATGTCAACGAAGTTTATCTTTATCTATAATTTTGTTAGCATAAAACGCTTACAGACTCCAATTCTATTTATAAGGTAGCTACATAGGTCTACAATGATTAATATAAAGCACTTTGGTTTAAACAGTCATTTTTTTGACAATATGGGTTTTCACAAATAGGAAAATCACCTAGAGCTAGTCTAGATTATATCCGGGGTCGCTCATACAAGTAACGAGGAAAAACTGAAGTTACTCCTATTATTTAAAAAAAAATAGAATCTATATCTATACCATGGGCGTAGCCAGGGGGGGGTTGGGGTTCAAACCCCCCCCCCCCCCGAAATGAAATCCACCCGTGGGGGGGGGGGGACGAACTTTTGTGACTGATTTTTTGCTTTGATTTTGTTTATTTTAGGTGAGATTTTAATACTAAACCATCACTTGCACCAGCGCAGCCAAGGGGGTTTTGATTTTAAAACCCCTACCAGGGGGTTTTGAGTTTAAAACCCCTACCGGGGGGGGGTTGAGTTTAAAACCCCCTACCAGGGGTTTTTGCAGTTAAATGCAAACGACTGTCCCCAAATTCCAAGAGCACAGTTAAGGAAGATTTTGATTTTAAAACCCCCTCCAAAATTTACGATAAACCCCCTCTTCAATATGAAAAAACAAAGCAAATTATGCACTCAAATTGTTATGAGCGTAGCTAAATGGGTTTTGACTCAGTTTTAAGTTTAAACTCCCCTCCAGTGGAGTTTGGAGCTAAAAAATACATCTACAATAAAAAAATCTAACTCTAAAATCTATGAGCGTAACCAAAGGGTTTTTGAGATTAAACCCCCGACAGCGGGATTTGAAGCTAAAAAATACATCTTCAATGTAAAAAAAAAAGCAAATTACACACTCAAAATGCTATGAGCTTTGCCAAAAGGGGTTTTGAGTTTAAATCCCCCTTCAGAAAGGTTTGATGCTAAAAAATACCTCTTCAATATAAAAAAAAAGCAAATTACACACTAAAATTATTTCAGCGTAGCCAAGCCAATTGGGGATTTTGAGTTTAAACTCCTCTCCTCCAGATGGTTTTGAGTTTAAAATCCCCCTACAGTGCGTTTTGAGGTGGAAAACCTCTATCTTCAATATTATTCTAAAGCAAACTAGTTACCAAATTCTATGATCGAAGCTAAATTAGAGATGGGAAACGAACCGAACCCGAACCGAACGAACCGAACTCGAACCTCACTTATGACCGAACCGAACCGAACCCGAACTTTGAAACTGCTAGGTACGAACCGAACCGAACGAACCCTCCTTTTCTTAACCGAACTAATTTTGCAATTTTTACATCCCTTTTTTATATTTTGGGTTAAAAAAAAAATTACTTCAATATTTTATTTAAATTCTAATGATTCCATTATACTTTGAAAACTTGGGAGGGGGTGGTGGTATTTTGAAAAAAAACATGGGTTTTTCCGTACGTGCCGACTCTCCCCTAACCCTAATGTTCGCGGGCTGTTTGCAATATTGGTTTTGAGTCGAATAGGCGCCCTCTAATTAAATCTAGATCTAGATTCAAGTTCCTAGTAAGTAGAAAGTCAACATTAAAACATTGACACTTTTATTTGAGATGGCTGTTAGTTAAGAGTAGAATATTTTTTTGCCGATTAGAGAGTGTAGATATAAATAGGTTCATTTGTGTTCTAGTTTAAAAATAAATTTTAATTATCTTCTATTAAGTGATTTATTTTTACAAAATTTTGAAGTATTCCATATTGGAATATTATCAGTGGCGTAGCAAGGGTGGGGGAGGAGGGTGAGAAATGTAAACCCCCCCCCGGCCCCCACTTGAGGGGGGCCCCAAATTAGTGTTTTTTACAATAAATATTCAATATTACGCAAAATGCAGGGGCCCCCAAAGAGGTCCAGCCCCTCCCGGGCCCCCTAATGATGAAAAATTCCTATCTACGCCCCTGAATATTTTTACTATTATTCTGTTTTGCATTGATCATCAGTATTTTTAATGCAGCATTTCTCAAACTTTGGGTCCTCTCAAGTGGGTGGGGATGTTTAGTATCTTGAATTGGGGGATGTGGAGGCGCAACTTCTTGACAAAAAGGGTTGTCATAGAGTGTGTGTGTGTGTGTTTTCTGGTGGCGGTAAGAAGAGGTTAAGCGATTGATTGGTGTTTATGCATTAAGGATGATGAAATTAGCGTAATGCAAATGTGAAACGGCAAACAATCTTGAGACATGAAAGAGTAAAGACGTGATTTTGTGGTGACCTAGATTTTGTTTAAATATCAGTATATTTCATTAATATTACATCTCTATCATAAGTTAAATATGTGAATATTGTAATAATAGTTAGGCTATATTGAGTTGTTCACATAAGAACTTTATTTGAAAGTGTATTAAGTTTATATGTTATTATAAGGCTTGTCTTCGAGTCCGAAGATTAGTGAGGATGCAGTTTTTCCCATGGCTGCGCAGGCCCAGCTGTGACCTACATATTTTGCCACATCCAGGGCAAGCATAACCACTGTTCGCATTTGGTCGATTTAGTTTTTCTTTTCGCGTCTGCGTTTGTCCCCGGCAGCGGATTTTCTTTTGGTCTCAAATGTGTATCCCGCGGCCTTCGGGAGTGAACTCCAACTGACTCGTTCTAAGGCCACATGCAACCAGGTGCTCTCTTCTATGTCAGCTAAGGAAAGTTGACTCCTAAGCTGGTCTTTGAAGCGTTTCCATGGGGCGCCTCTGTAACGTTGACCACCTTTTAGCTCACCCAAAAAAAAGACTGCCTTTGGCATACGTTCGTTTCCCATACAGGATACGTGCCCTGCCCAACATAACTGTCGGACCATAAGAAGTCCATCTATACTATCCTTACCGGTAAAAATATAAAACGCCTATATTGGTTCAATTGTACTAGCTGTTTGTAAGCGATAAACCAACGACCAACTAACAAAGAGAGGGGGCATAGAAAAAAAAAGTTTTATTTTTAGTGTAACTTATCTGAATATTAGTATAATTACATGTTTAAAAATTAAAATATATTAAGTGGAGATGTCATTTTATCTTCTAATAAGACCTTGTCAACTGCTTTTTGCGAGGCGCGTATGCACAATGTGGGTCAAAACGTTTTGAAGAAAACATTTTAAAACATCTCCGCTAGTGTGATTCTTCTGCATTTTTTTTTTGTCTCAGAATAGTCGAATTTCTTCCGTAGGCCTATATTGCAATTTATAATAGTGACGACTTATGTGTGAAAAAAAATCCTCGATAGAGACGTCTTTACATGAAGAATATTTCTTTAAAAAGATCACGCCCATTATAGAAGTACGTGCGCAATATGTAGGCCTACCTAGAATGTCCCTTGCATAATTCTATTGACCAGGTCTGCCTCTTTATTATTAGATTTAATATGGCCCTCGACTTTTTTATTATGATGAATAGTGCGTTCTGAAAGAAAGCACATCGATATTAGCCTTTTAAAAAAATTCGCTTAGCGCCGAGTCACGCCCTGAATGAAACCACTTGCCTACTTGAGCGAAAACCTACCGCATCTTTATTTCTATCTCCATTAAGAAATTTTTACAACGCTTTAAATGTATGTAGGCATTATTTTGGAAAAAGTATTGCCCATAGGCCTATTATATATTGCAAAGTATTTGTTTTATGTAAAAATTCAAATAAAAAAGTTTTAACTAATAAATTGCATTAAACCTTATAACTTAATTTTGCTATTACATAATTTCATAACATCGAACCGAGCCGAACCCGAACTTTAGACCTGACCGAACCGAACCGAACCCGAACTATACTCGTCATCGAACCGAACCGAACTCGAACTTAAATCTGACCGAACCGAACCGAACCCGAACTTTAAAAGTTGGGTTCGATTCCCATCTCTAAGCTAAATGGGGTTTTGAAGTAAAAAAAAAAAAAAAAAAACACAACAAAGTCCTGTGATGTTTTAGTTTAAAACCCCACAACAGATGATTTTGACGATAAAACTTCCCTTTTCGATATAAAATCTAAAGCAAACTACAGTCACCTAATTGCAAGAGCGTATTCACGAGAGGTTACACATTTCTACAAGTGGCGGGGCTCCATTAATAAAGTGCAGTGAATAGTCATTTGCCGAAATTGAAAAACACTAAATGTGGCTCAACAAAGATGGCTAAGACAGATTTTAGGAGTCAGTTATATAGATCGGGTCTAAATCAAGGAAATCCTATGCCGAACTGGAAGTCGACCCCTTAGTAAGATTGTGACAGAGCATCGCATGAGGTTTGCGGGACATGTTCTCCGACAAAATGAACGACGCATAATAACAAATGGGATGACATCCTAGTACAACTTGGCGCCACACATTCATGGAGGTCCTCAGAGCAGGTGGGAAGAGGATTCAGACATTACCAGTGACAGACTTTTGTGGAAACAGTTTGACCGCAAATGCACCGAACGGCGCGGGAGGGTCTAATTCAGTAAGAAAAGCACACTAGGTTTTTGAAATAAGACTTTTTAATAGCAGGAAAATGCACTGTAGATACCTCAGAATATGCATTTTGTTGGCATTCAATACCAGAAATAGTGCTTTTGGCGCTCCCCCAGACCCCATTGCTAGTAATGGCTGGGAGTCAACAATTTTTCCACTAACTACAGGAAGAACCTATTCTCGGGCACAAATAAACGTGTTCCGAAAGAATGAAGGATCAGAATGTAATAAAGATTATGTACACACACATACATACATTTTTTTTCGCGGGGGAGGTGAAAAAATCCCCCCCCCCCCGAAAAAAAATCCTGGCTACGCCCATGATCTATACTATAGGCTATCTAATCTAGATCCAGATCAGGGCCAGCCTTATGCTGGTAGGGGCCTCGCTGAGGAATTTGAAAAATTATTAATAACGATACATTGATCAAATCTCAAATATAGCAGCACTATCTATTTTAATGTCGAAACGTAATTTCGATTATTTTATAAGCATTTTATCAGGCGTTTCTTTCAACACAAAGAGTTGATTTATTAAATTTCGTTACTCATCAGCCGTCGCAGTATTCTGAAGCATCAACTTCAGATACTCAGAACGAGAGGTAGTCAACGAATCGGCTAATTTGCAGGAAGAACATAGTCACTGAAGATGCAGATTCGAGCATTGCAGACGAGGGCCAGGATATCGACTTTGATTGGACTGGAAAGATCCAGGCTCATTATGGCCTTCTTCATCAGCAAAAACATTATGCTTACTTGGTTGAAAAAGGAAGTTTCGTGATTCTGGAACAAAATATTTGCAAAATGAGAATTATGAGAAAAGACATTTCTCTGTGGGTTTTTGTTTTGTAAGAAAGTTATGAAATTTTGATTTCAATGCTCAGATCGTCGTTGGCTGAATTATTCCTATCACAAAATGCGACATTTTGTTTTTACTGCACAGATTGTTCTCAGATCTGAAATAAAGTAAGTTCACAAATGAAGGAAATAGCGTTTTAAAAAAAAAAGACATGTCCACGGCTGATCACAAATTGTCCATGCTGCAAAGTGAAAGCACTATCCATGAACATAAAATAAGAATGAAGGTACGGTACTTTCAAGTTATTATTCAAAAGATTAAGAAAGATTTTGAAATAAAAGCCTGACAGACGGTCCAAAGCGGTACTGTCAGGCCTAAATTAGCACGTTTGGTCATCTTATATATATATTAATTTATATATATATATATATATATATATATATATATATGTATGTGTGTGTGTGTGTGTGTGTGTAGAGAGAGAGAGAGGGGTATACACACACCATTTTTTAAACTATTTAGACCTACTATTCAATGAATGACGCTCTAAAAATAAAAGTAGAGGCCAAAAACACAGATACCTTGATGGGTTAACCGTTAACGCAACTATAGGTACGACTTATAGGCATAAGCTATGTGCTTCTTCATTCATCCATCCCACAGTGCTACTGAGCCTACAGGCCTACTTCACATCTTTCCATTCAGATTCCTCCTGTGCTTTTGGTCCCCATGTCTGAAACATCGTATTCGCGTGGTCTGCAGTTTGGGGCGCCTGCCGTTTGGATTATGCCGATATACTATTATAACATAGAATAATATAGCTCCTCTTTTAATGCCGATATAGGCCTACTGTTCTAGCTCCTATGTTCTCTGACATTCTTTCAAGGTAAACTGCCCAATGTTATCTGATCTTTTTTTTTTTATCTCCGTCACTATAGAGTGATCTTCACATAACTGGTAGGCCCATATCTCTTTGTTATTGCGTGTCCTCCATCCAGTTTCATGTTGTATAGCGCCATGCATTTTTCAAAGGATTTTCCTTTCCCACGTAGCCTATTAAGCAGATTTCATCATTGGCCTCCTTCAGTCGTAGAACGATTCTGGTTCATCTCAGAGCACACTTCCTCATGTGGCTGTGGAGCCCTATTTTGGAGAGACACTCCCGTCCACAGATAGCGCAGGTTAAGGTGGCTTTTGCTTCGGTGGTAGAGGAGCTGGCCATTTTTCGGAATGTACGTTTTTCTTCCTGAGCTGAGACCCATGTACTTTCACTGTCCATAGCTTTCTTGGTCACTGTCTCTCTCCATCTGTTGCGGTCTAGAGCTATGTCTTCCCAATTGTCAGTATTGATGTTCACTGATTTGAGGTCACGTTTTATTACATATATGTAACGGAGGTGGAGGCGACCCGTTTTTCTTGTGCAGATTTACTGTTGTTTTTTTGTCAGTGTCCAGGTTACACTTGCTTACAGGCCTACTGGTCTACATTATGTTTGTTTTTTTAAGTTTTCACTGACATACTTATGCTTTTTAAGTATGTGCTGGGTGCTTTAGAATTCCCAGTTGCCTGCTGCTAGTCGTTCCTTTACTTCTGTCACAAGGCCCTTTTTTAGAATGTAATGTACTTTCTATGTTTTGAATGATTAAACGTGTGGTATGTAATTTTAATATATTAATTGTTCTTCTGTCTGATCATCTCTTGTCATTAGAACATACTTGGTTTTACTGTCATTTATCTCAAATCCAGCTAGTTTAGATGCTACTTCCAGTTAGGTGAAAGCTCTACCAATGTTAGAGTTGTCTTTATCCAATAAAGCAATGTCTTCTACATATGCAAGATATTATAGAGATTTGCTGTATATCGGTTTGTGTTCCTCAAGGCAATAAGAAAAATACAGTAGGTAGCAACAAACAAACAAAAATTCGATACGTTGTTATACATTTCATCAAGTCCAAAAGTGTGAGCGCAATCAACGTAGGCCTCCTATGTCAAATATGTTTGACTGATAAAAGAAAGTTACGTTAAGAAGTTATGTCATAACTTGCTTTCCATTGAGGAAGAAATAGCAAGTGGTTTAGAAATATATTAACTTGTTTCTGATTTTGATACTTGTCTTCGAGTCCGAAGATTAATGAGGAATGCAGTATTTCCCGTGGATACGCAGCCCCAGCTGTGACCTACATATTTTGCCACATTCAGCGCAAGCATAACGTGTACCATTGTCCACCGGGGTCGATTAAGATTTTCTTTTCGCTTTCTACGCAGAGGATTTTCTTTTGGTCTCAAATATGTATCTCGCGGCCTTTGTAAGAGACGTCCAGCTGTTTCGTTCTGAAGCCGCATGCAACCAGGTGATACTATAGAACAGTGATGCCCAAAATACGGCCCTCGGGCCAGATCCGGCCCTCAAAGTGGTTCTATCTGGCCCGTCGACACGTCAGCACAAAGTGTAGAACCCCCACCCCTTCCGTTTATTTCCAGAAGAAAAAAATTAAAATGTATCTTACCAACGTTAGGGCACTCACTTTCTCTCTAATGGATTTTTTTATAACGCCCCCAATTTTGTTTTTTTTCAAATGTACGTAGCAATAAGAAACTGACTAACAAAATATTTGTTTGTTAATACGAACACGAGATGGCTGCCTGGTCGTGCGGTTTGCCCGCTGGACTGTCGTTTGGATTTATCGATGGTCTCGAGTTCAAGCCTGCCCGCTCCCATCCCCCGTCGTCCTGCGGGAGGTTTGGACTAGGAAGTAAAGTATCTTCAACTTTGAAGGCGCGTCTGAAACATGTAAAACATTTTACAACAAACAAAAGATAAGATGATATCTTCATTTTAATAAATAAAAAATACTTTAAGCTTTCTTTTTGGAACTTTGTAGCTTTTTGTTATCTCAAGTTTATGAACAGTAGGATTTTGACTACAAGATTCGATCATAAATATAGAGTAGGCCTATAATCTATGATTCGAGTGAGTTACGGGTCGTGGACAGGGCATAACAAATCCGAAGGTCGACATATTATTATAGAAATATTTTTTCATAACGAGACCCACTTCGGACAAAAAGTTGAGAAACACTGGCTGCTTGAAATGCCTGATGTATAAATTACGGTACGCCTATGTGCAAGAGTGATCAACGAGCCTATCTCTTTGTTGCTGATCAATGAGTCACGGCGTGTTTTGACGTAGAGCTTGAAGCATGTGCACTGAAGCCTAAAGAAATTTACTTTTAATGGTTAGATTATGTTCAGATTGTTTAAAATAACATAGGCCTACTAGAATACTATTTTTATACACATCACAATGAAGAGTAAATTAAGTGTCTTACTAGTGGAAAAAAAAAAGGAGCGAAAAGAAGAACAGACGATCATTACTATCAGATAAGCATAAAGTACTTATATTAATATTGGCTACATAAAGTATGGATCTATATGAAATACATGTAGGCCTATATAATATGTATATTATATATATAATAGTTTGTAGGTCTACTTTCTATGAATAGGCCTACTGTGTACAGTGTCTCTATATTATTATTATATTGTTATATGGACTAAACATACGCTTGCTAGTGTAGTGTGAGCTTAATGATCATTTCAAATTTTATAAATTAAAAAAAAAATAAAATTAGTGATCTGAGTGACACATTTATCAAATCTAGGCCAAATTTTGTATTATTTTTTTAAAATGGAAATCTGCTAGCCCACCACATTTGTCTCTCTAACTGGCAAGCCCAGAGCCAGTTCCGTACTGCAAGTGTCTGCTAGCTTAGCTTCTTAGCCTTAGGCTAGAATTAAGAACAAGTGTAATCTTTTTTTTTTATCTACACAAAACACAACACAATTACAACAAATCTAATCTAGATCTATAGACCTAATCTAGTCATTTATATAGATCTATCTAGATCTATATATAAATATAATATCTATATGTAATCTAGATAGATCTGGTTTGTAAATCTAGTATTATAGTTTATAGACTCGGTATTTAATTACTGTAGCGGGGTATTACTCTAGTAAATAAAATAATAATCATCTTTTTGTCTTTTAACTAGTTTAACTATCATTAACTATATATGTCTAAGTCTGTTAGTTTTATACTTTTTAATATTTTAATCATGATTATGATGATAATGACAATAATTTCAATAATGTCACATAGTGATACTAATATTAATTATACTTTTAATAGTTTTTTTTTATAGAATATAGAAGGTCTAGTAATATTAAATATAGATCTAGAATTCTAGATCAGTGATTCCCAAAGTGGTCTATATTATATTTATAGATCTAGACCCCCAGGCCCAGGGGTCTACGAAAGGGAAAACATAAATTGGAGGTCTATGAGTAATGAGATGTCCACAGCACAGGGGTCTACGATAATTATTGATAATAGATTTCATTAAAACAAGTCGTGACTTTAACTTAACATCAAGTTAATGTAATTCTTTCATACACTAATAGTAATATATGATTTGTACCCGAGCTAATCCTTTAAATATTATCCTGCTATTCAAACGAAAATTTTTTGTATCTAATTTAAACACTTAAATAGCTTCATTTTGTCTACATGTATTATTTTTATTGTAACGAATGTTTAACAAAAAGAATGTAGATTCTTTTATTGTAACTAATGTTTAACAAAAAGAATGTAGACTGTACAGCGTTGATTATTTAAAATTGGGATATATTCTTTCCTTGTCAAACATGCGGTTGCTAAAATGCCTTTTTTAAGATGATATGAAACCAATTACGCTGGAGGATCATTTGAGACAATGTCACCCTGACAAAAAAGAAAAAGATTTGAAAAACTCTCGAACTCTCAAACATAAAGTTCAGAATAGACCCACAAAATCTCTCTTCCACATCATATAGAGAAGATGATGGTTTGTGAGAGTCTTACAATTCTCTTTACTTATAGCGAAATATGGAAAACACTTATAGGTAAACATTGAATTTACCAGCCGTTGTAGTTTTAAAAACTATTTTACACAAACCTACATCTGATATTATTAAACGAATTTCTTTAAGCAACAATACAGTTCAATGTCACATCTGTGGCATAAGTTATAAAATTAAAAGTTTCTTATGTAATTCTTTGCAAATGACATATATATATACAGTTTGGGGTCAGTGTCGTCGCAGGCTCTGACAGGGTGTAGCGCTGTGTGCTGCAAATTGCCTAAGGGTCGCCTGCTCCTTATTTTTAACAGGGTTAACCATTCCCATACTCGGGTATAGCTGCAACACAGCACAGTTTGAATTCAGTTTTCCTTCTGCTAGGTAGGCTGCAAGCCTAGGCTAATGAGCCCTTCCTGCCGAAAGCTTACTGGTTTAGGTGTTCACTAGGTACTCACCTTCACCCCTTCTACTGTTAGTGAAAACAGTTCTCCACACACAATATTTGAGCCACACTTGAAAGATCAAGACATTTCTTCTTCTTCTAGCCAGCTTTATTGCTGCTGAGCTGTGAGCTCTTTTGCATGTACTGTGCCAAGGAAAAAAAGTGTGCTGTTTTCTTCAGTTGTTCAGCACTGATCAAGACATACATGAGAAACTGATCTTTGCAAAAAATTTTAGAATCATACATAAGGCTAATTAATTAATTGATTGATTAATATTTAATGTTTTAAGACTACTTCATAAAACAACAAATTCCTATATGAAACATTTATCCGTAGCAACAGATAATAGATGTGCAAAAAAAAAAAACCAACAAAACATTTCCAGTGTGTTCGGTGATTCCAGTATTAAATATAAATTGTTATTTTAATTAGTTTAAATTTGAATTTTATCAATAAGAAAAAATAGATCTCTATAACTCAGTGTATAGCTTTGTATTACTTTTTCACTCTTTAACTTACTACAATTAGAAATTTGTTTTAAACTTTTTTTGATGAATTTGCAAAAATTCAATACAAGTTTAGTTAGGGGTCTACCGAAAACCAGAAAAAATGGCAAGGGGTCTACGAGACAAAAAAGGTTTGGGAATCACTGATCTAGACTCTAAGATTAGATCTAGATCTAGAGGTACTATTAAAACTTACAAGTTTTATAACTAGACTAAATTCTAAATCTCTATAACTTTAAGCTTAGTTAGTGGTGCCATGGCTGGTATATTATATTAGAATATAGAACTAGTAGACTTTTGAATTTTACTTATGATGGATCTAGAATCTATATTATATACTAGTATAAGTATACTTAATACTACTTATATAGATGTCATACTATATATATAGGCATTACAGTCGTTATAGGCATTATAGTAATTATAGTAATAATAGATGATCTTTAAAAATTGATCTAGATCTAGAATATATATATAGTAGATCATAGATTATAGATTTATGGTTTAGATCTAGGTCTAGATCTATTGGGCTAGATCTATACTATTTATTATATAGATCTATATATAGTTCGTCCATCATGGTTTGATGATGACCACTTTTGTCATCCAGGGGACTGAGGGCTTTGCACTGGGGTTTTGTGCTTCCTCGTGTGGTTGGTGAGATCTATAAGAGCCCGGAATGTTCAGCTGCACACTAGGCAGGTTATTCCAGCTGGGGCTAGTGTTATTGGCCTTGCTTTTCTTCTCTGGCGCTTTTCTTCTGCTAGCACTGTTCTCTTTTCCTCAGCAATTTGTGTGCCAGTTTTCACAGCATGACACCATGATGTTCTGTCATGTGCTTCTATCTCCCAGGTGGCTGGGTTAATGCTGAACTCTTTCAGAGAAGCTTTGAGGGTGTCCCTAAAACTTTTCTTTGTGAGCACTTTCCTTCCCTTTATTGACCATACAGGAGTCATTTAGGGATGCATCAGTCTTCCATTCTTCAGACGTGTCCTGCTCGTCACAGCTGGGACTGCATCAGGACTGTGTGGATGCTTTGCAGACCCGCTCTTCGAGGGACTTCAGTATCTCATATTTTTTCTTGCCATTTGACATTCAGACCCCTAAATTTGTGTTTGTGGTGATACCTCGTCTGTTCCTGACATATTTAGACAGTCTGCCATAGGATGCACTGGCCTTGGCAATACCCACGTCGATTTCATTATCGATCTTTCTGTTTCTGGAGAGTGTGCTGCCAAGATAAGTGAATCTGTCCACTGGATTTATATCATGTCCATTTATTTTGATGCTTGGATTCAAGTAGGCTTTACCTGGAGCAGGGGTGTATGGGGTATCTAGGAGTGGTTTTGGGGCCAGAGTCTTGTTTGGGCATCTTGATATATTATGCAGCTTTGAAGGGCATGGTCAGCATTCTCTGATGATGCTCCACAAGAGCAGGTTTTGCTAGTCCCAACTTTTAGCTTCCAGAACATATGCTGTCTCATTCTGTGGCGTCTGGTTCTGAGTCGAAAAATTATGTATTGGTTATGTCAAGATAGCTTATAATAGGCGTCCTTTTTCTTGTAAATGGGATGTGAGTTGGTCCAATTCTCATTTATTCTACACTCTATTTTCATCATTTCTTCTGGGTAGAGAGGGATTCTCATTTGTTTGTTTGTTCTTCCATCTTTGGCCAGTATGTCTGCTTTTTCATTGCCTTCTAATTCAGTGTGTGCTGGAACCCATTGAGGCCAGCTACTTTCCTTTATGCCATTGAGGGTAAAATGTTGCATGAGTTGATTCTGGGCACACCTCGGTTAAGCTGACCTCTTTTAAGTTTGCATAAAAAGATTACAGGTTTCCCACTAATAGATCTACTTATTACAAAATAAAGTTGTTGTAATATAGATCTAATAATAATAATAAATTGCCTTTTTTCAACTTTGCTTTTAATGAATATGTAGCTAATTCATGCCTGTGTTCCATTATTTGACTGGTATTCACATGAAAGTTAATTAGAGATATATCCTACAGCTGAAGGCCACCACTAGGCGGTGGGCTTACACATACATCTACTTCCAAGAGATACAGTCTGTTAGATCATGGACAGATTTATTCACTTCATTGCAGATACTGGTGTGCTGCAGCCTCCCCAAAAAGCTGTACATCTCTTAACTCTTTCTATCCGTAATTATTTTTCATGATCTGAGGGGATTATTCATTTTTCCCATTTGTAGTTCACTGCCCTGTTATTATCAAACTTCTATAACTTTGTTATCAGAAGATATTTTATTTGGTAATGCATTGAAAGGGAATGCATGCTCTTTTTATATAACACAAATTAATGTTTATAATACCAAAAATTAATTTAATGGGGTCGAATCAATGAAGGTGTTGTCAATTTGGAGAGAAAGAGTTAAAAGACCTGACAACTATCTTTACATGTTATAGACAGAAGACACAATCACATGACAATTCAACATTGCCTGTTATTACTCAAGAGATTAGAAGGTGGTGCAATAAGTCTTCATCCAGGTTCTTTATGTGCACACCTGCCTATCTTATTTAAATCTGCAGTGATGGTGATTCCGACCCAAGTTGTCCCACTTATTCTCCACTGATTATGATGATCAGTCAACTACTGCAAGCAACCTTTTGGACAAAAAAAATTGTTTGGAAATTTGAATACAGGGAACAAGTTTTTTGAATTTGCACCATCACATAACAGGGCATAGTGATAAAAAAAAAGAGTACCAGAATCAGACCTTTGGATCTAAAGCATCATATGATGATATAAAGTTCATCTGTTTCTATGGCCAATGGTTAACAAAAGTGTCATGTGGCAAGCACAGTGACCAACCCCCTTTACTTTCCAGAACTATGCCATGTACCACTAAGAGTAGCGTGCACTCTAGCATCCTTAAAATCCTGAAAAAAAAAAAAAAATCCCAGCTTTCATCAAGATTCAGCCATCACACCCCAGGGCTTAGTGATAGATTCATGAAATTGACTCCAAATGAAACACATTTCAGTTTTGATGTAAAATCCCTTTCCATAATGGCTTAGGTTTTGATGTCTATAAGCACAGATAATAGTGATGTGGAATATAGTATGGTGCATCACTTGTAGGAAGGGGGGTTATCTGGGACCTCTCTGTGTTGCCTCTCAGCAAACAACTCAGCTCATGTTAAATCTTGAATTAAATACTTATCTCAATTCTGATTTGACACAGGTCTCTCTAGCTATATTGTTCTTAAGATTAGGCTACATTATAAGCCTTTTCTAAATAATTCATAAAATATAAACTATATATAACTATATGCACTTTTTTTTTCTCAGTACAATTTAAAATCAGTACAGACTAAATCAAGTTGAATGCTCAAAAAGTTATTTAGATGACAAACAATACAAGTACTGGATAATGGCTGAGCCTTGGAGTTTACTTATACTCACATTTTTGTGTAGCTTTACATTAACAAGCTGTAAATTAACCAACGAAGGTAAGCTTCTTCTATTAGATTAACTTTATTCTACTCACTAATGTATATAAAAAGTCCAAGCAGCTGGTAATATAAGCTTCACTTCTTTCTTAAGCTAGCACAATTAACTAACACTTCTAGTTTCCACAACAAACTGCAAGTACCTATTATAGCTTATAGCCACAACATCCCATTCACTTTTTGTATCTAATAATGATTATATTAAATAATTGTCAAATGGTTCCAACAAAATTAGCTATTTGTTGAGCATTAGCAAATCATACTTAGCTGATAGTGACTTTTACTATTAAATTTACCTACATGGATACTAGGCTTGTGACAAATCTAAATAACAGTTTACAAAATAAAAATTTAGGCCACTGATCTCTTGGTAAAGTAAAAATTACTGTCCAGTTGGCATTGTGACTGGAAGCCAGCCTTTTGATAAATTGTATGATGACATTCATTTAAAAGTAATGTATTTCCGGCATTAACAGATAATTCAATATTATCAATTCAACATTACCCTTGTATTTGTATATTTATTCCATACTCTAAATTTTAGATGGAATACGGGGGAGGGGAGGACTTTCTTAGCTGTTAAAAGGTTTAAATTATATCTGCCTTTAGCATGGGCGTCGGGTAATACAAAAACCAGAGCTCACTATTTGCTATTATGTTAAACAATCTTCAGCAATTGATATCTATAGTGAAGAGGCTCACAATTTGCTATTACCTTAAAATGATTGTATACGATAGAAGACAATTGGTCATTGGATTAGTCCTGACATCTATAGGAAGACAATTTGTCTTTGTGTTGTGTCCTGACATCTTTTAGAAGACATAGATGGTCATTGGATTTTGTATTTTGTCATGAAATATATTTGAAGACAGTTGGTCATTGTGTTGTGTCCTGACATGTATTGGAAGACGGTTGGTCCTTGTGCTGTGTCCTGACATCTGTTGGAAGACTGTATGATGTGACTGACATGTTTGGCAGACGGTGGGTCATTGTGTTGTGTCCTGACATCTGTTGGAAGACTATGATGTCACTGACATGTATTGGAAGACAGTTGGTCATTGTGTTGTATCCTCACATCTTTTGGTGGAAGACAGAGATGGTCATTGTATTTTGTCATGAAATATATTGGACGACAGTTGGTCATCGTGCTGTGTCCTGACATCTTTTGGAAGACAGTTGGTCCTTGTTTTGTGTCCTGACATCTGTTGGAAGACGGATGATCATTGTGTTGTGACCTGACATCATTGTGTTTTGTCCTTACTTCTGTTGGAAGACAGATGGTCATTGTGGAAGACTGTATGATGTGACTGACATGTATTGGAAGACGTTCGGTCCTTGGAATTTCACAGCAACATTTCTATTCGCAGTATTTCAGTTTTTTCTATACGTTTATGCCCAAACCCTAACCCTTAATTGTCTTTTTGTATTCCCCCCTTTCCTTCTCTGTCCTGTTTGGGACATATATGGAGAAACAAAAAAAAAGTGGTAATTTACACCATGTGCACTTGTTAACTTTTATACTATCTGCATTGTTTTCTCTCCTTTTTTTTTATATCCCCCATGGGCGTAGCCAGGATTTTTTTTCGGGGCCCCCCCCCCCCCGGGAAAAAATATTTGTATGTGTGTGTGTGTACATAATCTTTATTACATTCTGACCCTTCATTTTTTCGGGACACGTTTATTGTGCCAGAGAATAGGTTCTTCCTGTAGTGAGTGGAAAAATTGTTGACTCCCAGCCATTGTTAGCAAGGGGGTCTTGGGGAGCGCTAGGAGCTCCCCCTAGTGCGGGGCGGAGCCCCGCCGCCAAAAGCACTATTTCTGGTATTGAATGCCAAAAAAATGCATATTCTGAGGTATCTACAGTGAATTTTCCTGCTATTAAAAAGTCTTATTTGCCGTCAAGCTGTTTCCACAAAAATCTGGTAATGTCTGAATCCTCTTCCCACCTGCTCTGAGGACCTCCATGAAAGTGTGGCGCCAAGTTGTACTAGGATGTCATCCCATTTCTTATTATGCGTAATTCATTTTGTCGGAAAACATGTCCTGCAAACCTCTTGCGATGCTCTGTCACAATCTTACCAAGGGGTCGACTTCCAGTTCGGCATAGGATTTCCTTGATTTAGACCCGATCTCTATAACTGACTCCTAAAATCTGTCTTAGCCATCTTTGTTGAGCCACATTTAGTATATTTCAATTTCAGCAAATGACTATTCATTGCATTTTTTTATGGAGCCCCGCCATTGGTAGAAATGTGTAACCTCTCGTGAATACGCTCTTGCAATTAGGTGACTGTAGTTTGCTTTAGATTTTATATCGAAATATAAAATCGAAAAGGGAAGTTTTATTGTCAAAATCATCTGTTGGGGGTTTTAAACTAAAAAATCTCAGGACTTTGTTGTTGTTTTTTTAAATTCAAAACCCATTTAGCTAGGGTTAGAATTTGGAAACTGTAGTTTGCATTAGAATAATATTGAAAATAGAGGTATTCCACCTCAAAACGCTCTGTAAGGGGATTTTAAACTCAAAACCATCTTGAGGAGAGGAGTTTAAACTCAAAACCTCCAATTGGTTTGGCTACGCTGAATTTGCTTTTTTTTTATATTGAAGAGGTATTTTTTAGCATCAAACCCTTCTGAAGGGGGATTTAAACTCAAAACCTTTTTAGGCAACGCTCTTAGCATTTTGAGTGTGTCATTTGCTTTTTTTTTTTTTTACATTGAAGATGTATTTTTTAGCTTCAAATCCCGCTGGCCCGGGGGTAGGGGGGTTAAACTCAAAAACCCTTTGGCTGCGCTCATAGATTTTAGATTTATTTATTTTTTTTTTATTTAGCTTCAAACTCCACTGGAGGGGAGTTTAAACTTAAAACTGAGTCAAAACCCATTTAGCTACGCTTATAACATTTTGGGTGCATAATTTGCTTTTTTTTTTCATATTGAAGATGGGGTTTATCGTAAATTTTGGAGGGGTTTTAAAATCAAAATCTTCCTTACCTGTGCTCTTGGAATTTGGGGATAGTTGTTTATATTTTTGTTTTGTTTTTGTTTGTTTTATAGAAGATGGGGATTTAACTGCAAAAACCCCTGGTAGGGGGGTTTAAACTCAAAACACCCGGTAGGGGTTTAAAAATCAAAACCCCCGGTAGGGGTTTTAAAATCAAAACTCCCTTGGCCGCGCTGGTGCAAGTGATGGTTTAGTATTAAAATCTCACCTAAAATAAACAAAATTAAAACAAAAAATCAGTCACTAAAGTTCGTCTCCCCCCCCCCCCCCCCCCCGTGGGGGGGATTTCATTTGGGGGGGGGGTTGAACCCCCAAAACCCCCCCTGGCTACGCCCATGATATCCAAAAACAGCTTTACACTTTTTTTTTTTTTCGTGTAAAAAGAAAGAAGTTAGCCTTTAGTTAGTTTACAATACTTGATTGGATGAATGGCTCCCCATTCCTTTCCTTCCTGGCCACAGTGTTCACTAACTTATAAAGTCTTGTCCTGTTTCCGTTATTTCCCAGTTGACTCAAGTGTCACTGCAGACCTACTTACACTCTAGCTTACAGCCGCACTTTCCTAACCACGTGTATCTAATTAGGTCTGAACTTCACTTAACCTAGGATCACCATTAAAGGTTACTCAGGGCGTAGACTTGTATAGACGGGGGGGGGGGGTTTGGCGTTTTCTCAATATTAAATGGTGATTTGTAGTAAAGCATATAACCCTTCAGAGCATGCTGATCTTTCATCTTAATATGATTTGAGTACCCACATTTATTGACCAAAAAAAAAAAGTAACTCTTTTACTTTGGGATCCCCATCTAGGCTTATAAAAGATAAACCCAACGTCAACTTTTATTTTGTTTTAGCACAAACGAGTTGTCTTTTTAATAGACTAGAAAATCAAATCAATGTTTAAATAAACAAAACGTTTGGCGCGAATCAGTACAACAATAACACGCTTTACAATGTCTGACCTACAGACAAATAGCTAATTGGTTTGACAATGAACAAGTCTAGTACTGACGTTTCCAATTCTTTTTAACCCAGTTGTCCAGTACATTTTAGAAAGTCTCCCGTGCTTGTCCTAATAATTACTTATCTAGCAATTAGGCTTAGTGATTCAGAGAAAAATTGGCCCTGGCATTATCAGACCATTCGGCCCACAAATTGATTGCCCTATGATATACATCTATTCTTACCTGCCCTCATGATAATTAAAGTTTTGATAATGCATCGGAACCTGAACGCAAGCTTGCAAATGTATATTGAGATAGGTCTAATTTAACGTACCTGGTCTTGTATTTCTAAATCTGAAGAGGTTCATGTTGCGCTTGCATAGACCAGCATACCCTAAAAGTGAACGTCCTGCGGTTCTCCTGACTTCTTTTAGATCAGCAAACTTGTGGGAGTCGACTATGCTCTTCAAAATCCACACCCACAGTTGAAAGAAAGAAGCACTGGAGAGGTCCACATGGGAGCAAGCATAAAGAAAGAGTCCTGGATTGCGGATGATAAGCCTACACACACCAGAAGTATGAAGAAGGGTGAAAATGCTGCGAAGTCTGGGGATTACATATGCCTAACCTGTGACCGTAGTTGTGTATCAGAGATTGGCCTCTTCAGTTGCAAAGGGAAAAGATCGTCTCCAGACACAAGGCTATTTCTACATCTAAATAGACTTAGAAGCTATAGGAAATCTCAATTTGTACAAACATTTTTTCGATTGTAACCTTTATTAGTTTGAATAGATTACTTTATTACATGATTCTGAAAAGATTTATTATAATTAAAAGAGTGAAGAAAAACACTTGAAAAGAGACCAACATGAAAGTTCTTATAATACATTCATTTATGAAGGATAAAAAGGTCCCTCATCATCAAACTTGATCAGCAGCCATAAGCAACTTGCAAATGTCATTGTATCACGAGGATTTTCAGCTTATTCTTTCAACATTTCAACGTACCGACATTTCTTTCACAAGTTACTTGCGTACGCGATAACTGAAAAGCCAAGCTTATGATTACAGATCACGCCATTGTCAATATATTGTACTTCTTTAAAATTCAGTAACAACCATTTGAACAGTTCTTACAAGACAGCTCACTTGCTGTCACCTCCATCTCTCACATCGTTATGTTCATGGTCTTTATTCCCCACATTTATTCATAATGTTCACAATTCGTTAATTCATAACGTAAATTGTTGATGCCAAAGTCAAATTCCTTTCTTGTCTCAGGACACTACGGTCTCGTTATCGAGTGTTGATTCGAGTGACTTGTTATTGTCTCAGGACACTACAGTCTCGTTATCGAGTGTTGATTCGAGTGACTTGTTATTGTCTCAGGACACTACAGTCTCGTTATCGAGTGTTGATTCGAGTGACTTGTTATTGTCTCAGGACACTACAGTCCCGTTATCGAGTGTTGATTCGAGTGACTTGTAATTGTCTCAGGACACTACAGTCTCGTTATCGAGTGTTGATTCGAGTGACTTGTTTTTGTCTCAGGACACTACAGTCTCGTTATCGAGTGTTGATTCGAGTGACTTGTTATTGTCTCAGGACACTACAGTCTCGTTATCGAGTGTTGATTCGAGTGACTTGTTATTGTCTCAGGACACTACAGTCTCGTTATCGAGTGTTGATTCGAGTGACTTGTTATTGGCTCGGGAAGTGGAAGACGTCCATGTATATTTATATTGAGGATGAATTTCAAGGCGCTGCATCTTCGTGGCTCTGAGCGTTTCTGCGTTATCTAACAGGCCGCGTTGTGAATGTTGGTGAACGTTATCAATAGGAGATGAATCAATGTTCTTGAATCGTCTGGACTAAACTGTCATTTTTATCTCAAAATGTCAATTGGATTCGAGAATGGGACGAGAGAGAGAAAAACGTGTACAAAACGTAATAAGGGTAATTATGATACACACATAATTAATTACCTTTAATCATTTAACTAATTGGTTATTTTTTTGATTGCTTCATGTTTTGTTAGGTGCAAAAAATAACTTTGTTAAGTTTCAACTTGATTCGAGAATGAGTGTGGGAGAATAACATGTGTACAAATGGTGTTAGACAGACAGAGTGAGTTGATATAAGCTTTGTAAAAAAATAAAGTTACTCTATAATCACTTCGGGTGCATACAAGAAATGACGGAGATATAGAGGCACCAAAAAAAATTGGCCTCCACATCGAACTGGATAAGACTTAACATTGTGCAAATGGGATACAATGCAAAGGGATCCCCCGTCAGACTTGGCGAGCCAGAGCTTGAAGAGATGGATAAGTCCACATACTTAGGCAGCATCTTAACAAACGAAGGCGTAGCATGATGTATAGGAAAGGAAGGGAGCATTTTGCAAAGGCTGCGGCCTATTGGGACAAGCCAAGCTATTGGACGAGACAAAAATACACCTACTTAACATAATCGTCATTCCCACAGCAACGTATGCATGCGAGACATCTGCCAAAAATCGAGAAAAGATTAAATGTGGCTCAACACAAATGGCTAAGACAGTAAGACGTATTTTAGGAGTCAGTTACAGAGATCGAATCTCAAACAAAGCTATCCGATGCCTAATTGAGACTAGACCACTTGATGAGGTTGTATCCGAGCGTCCTCCAGCAGAATGAATTACGCATACCAAGAGTTGCGCAAACAAGGAGGTCCTCGTATAACGTGACGCTACCCGTTCATGGAGGACCTCAGAGCAGGGAACACTAGATCTAGGTGGGAGGAGACTTCAGACATTATCAGGGACACATCTTGATAGAGACAGCTTGCCGCTCAATTCGGATTGGCGCGCGAGGATGTGAGTTTAGTCACTTCACAGCTACATCCAGTGTATGTTTGTACGACAAAGAAAACCATTCTGTCATAAAGGATTTACACGTTTTGTACGCTAAATTGAAAAAAACAACAAGGTTACAAAGTCAGTTTGTGTGGAACACAAACTCAAAATCGGCCCCCGAAGTGGTCCACCAAGGCAGGTAAAAAGGCAGGTTTCAATATTTTCGGAAAGAACATCAGAATGAAACTCTATCAAAGAAAAATGACAGAAGAATGGAGAAAGAAGGTTGACAAATTCTGTGTGGTGTCCCAGCGGTCCAGCAGACCAAACGATAGGTGAATGTGAAGTTAGCTATGAACCTGGCCTAACTGTCTTATAATGAATATCTAATTCATCTAATTGTTTTGTAAAGGGTCAATTCTCTTATTCAAATCCTCAAGATAAAAACATTTCCGTAAAAAAAAAAATTCATTCAATTCTGTGTTCTATAGCGCAGCGCTGTACTTCATGTAATGATATGAAAAACTACTTATTAATTGTTGTTTTAAATTAATTGTTGTTTTAAATTATGCCTAACTTATATGCATACTAAATAGATTTTTTCTCTTCAAATAAAGTAAACTTTTTTGTGTGTGTAAATGTAGTTGTTAGTAGGACAGATCTTACTTAGCTTAGCAATACATTTGTAAAAAAATATTTTTTTTTTACCATTTGCATAAATGTGTTAAAAATATGATAAATTGCTATCTCCCCTTCTAAATTGCCTCCAGTATTTGTTACTATTAATAGTGAATAGTTGTAAAAGTGGTGTATTTTTATGAAAAAAAAAAACTGCTTGCATAAGTGATTTAAAAAACTAGATTTTTCGCTTTCAGAAAAGAAAAAGTAGCCGTTGCATCAGAACTTTGAATGGTCTAAAATATTATGATGTCGGGTTTTTAGTATCTTTTCTGGTTAACGAGATCTAAACGGGACGGACGGACAGACATTCCACACAAAACTAATAGCGTCTTTTCCTCTTTTATACACGTAAAACACATGGTGTTTATTTTTATTGGCATGGATAATTCAAAAGTCACTATTATAACAGCGTTAAACAATGTGAGTAGAACACTGTATCACACCAGAATATTGTCCAATGAACTTGCATTGAGGGAGGGAGTAGGTCCATGTACTCAACCAGAGCGTGTTGTATTCAGTTGTAGTGGACACTCTTTTTGAATGATCAGTCAGCAGTCACTAGGACACTGTATGTGTATGTATATGTAGGCGGAGCTTTTTCAAATAGTGGGGTTTGAGGAATCATGCGATCCCATTCGAAAAAAAAAAAACAGCATTCATATGTGCGGCTAATGTGTCATAATACGTGCGTGTGTATGTGTTATGAACAATGCATGAAAGCTCGGCACACTATAGAACACATAAGGTTCGATTCCTCTAGCCAGGTTGTCTGCGTTGTGACATAGTTTCCCAAGGCATTGCGTAGCTTGTTGGTTTGATGAAAAACATCTGAAGTTATTAATTCCCATTTGTTGCAGCTGGGATCACTGGAATTGCATTTGGACGTTTTCTTTATCATCGAAGGCATTGTTATTTTGGCGCTTAAACATACAATTCAGAACTTCGTATCGACTTCCTGTAGAAGTAGTGGTCATTGACATTAAGCTGGCCCCTTTTGACAAACTCTGAATTGAATTCCTAGTATCCTCCCAGTGCGATAAAAGCCTATTTCTTCCACTTCTATCAACTACTGCTAGCAGAGGACATATATATGTTGTAAATCCATTTTAATTCTCTTGGTCTTTACTTCAAAATTTGTATTCGATACTTTCTACTGCTCTGGGGGCCTATCTGTGTCGCGGTGCTATATGACTGTCGAAACTTTTAATAAGACTTGGCAATTTTAATAGGCGATGCATGTCAGAAATTTACATGGCCCCTCGGACTGAAAAAAAAGTTGGACACCATTGTTTTAGTATCCTCCCAATGTTGAGAAAACATATTGTTTACTATGTTTAACATTTAAATATTGGATTGAGATGCATTATATTCTTTGACACATTTTATTTATTGCCTTGGTATTCTATTGAATATCGGCGACACATTGTATTCCTTGCACTTGGTATTCTATAGAATGTCGGCGACACATAGTATTCATTGCACTTGGTATTCTATAGAATGTCGGCGACACATTGTATTCCTTATCCTTGGTATTCTATAGAATGTCGGTGACACATAGTATTCATTGCACTTGGTATTCTATAGAATGTCGGCGACACATTGCATTCCTTGGTATTCTATAGAATGTCGGCGACACATTGCATTCCTTGCACTTGGTATTCTATAGAATGTCGGCGACACATTGCATTCCTTGCACTTGGTATTCTATAGAATGTCGGTGACACATTGCATTCCTTGCACTTGGTATTCTATAGAATGTCGGCGACACATAGTATTCATTGCACTTGGTATTCTATAGAATGTCGGTGACACATTGCATTCCTTGCACTTGGTATTCTATAGAATGTCGGCGACACATAGTATTCATTGCACTTGGTATTCTATAGAATGTCGGTGACACATAGTATTCATTGCACTTGGTATTCTATAGAATGTCGGTGACACATAGTATTCATTGCACTTGGTATTCTATAGAATGTCGGTGACACATTGCATTCCTTGCACTTGGTATTCTATAGAATGTCGGCGACACATTGCATTCCTTGCACTTGGTATTCTATAGAATGTCGGCGACACATTGCATTCCTTGCCATTGGTATTCTATAGAATGTCGGCGACACATTGCATTCCTTGCCATTGGTATTCTATAGAATGTCGGTGACACATAGTATTCATTGCACTTGGTATTCTATAGAATGTCGGCGACACATAGTATTCATTGCCATTGGTATTCTATAGAATGTCGGTGACACATTGCATTCCTTGCACTTGGTATTCTATAGAATGTCGGCGACACATTGCATTCCTTGCCATTGGTATTCTATAGAATGTCGGTGACACATTGCATTCCTTGCACTTGGTATTCTATAGAATGTCGGCGACACATTGCATTCCTTGCACTTGGTATTCTATAGAATGTCGGTGACACATAGTATTCATTGCACTTGGTATTCTATAGAATGTCGGTGACACATAGTATTCATTGCACTTGGTATTCTATAGAATGTCGGTGACACATTGCATTCCTTGCACTTGGTATTCTATAGAATGTCGGTGACACATTGCATTCCTTGCACTTGGTATTCTATAGAATGTCGGCGACACATTGCATTCCTTGCCATTGGTATTCTATAGAATGTCGGTGACACATAGTATTCATTGCACTTGGTATTCTATAAAATGTCGGCGACACATTGTATTTATTGCCCTTGGTGTGCTATAGAATGTCGGTGACACATAGTATTCATTGCACTTGGTATTCTATAAAATGTCGGCGACACATTGTATTTATTGCCCTTGGTGTGCTATAGAATGTCGGCGACACATTGCCGAAAAACAACAACAGACTCAACGTTATAGTTTAAATGATTATACTAACCCAAAGTCGTGTACATATACAAATGTAAGTTATGAGCTCGAAACAGCAAACTTTGTTGAGTGTATAAAAGAAGAAAAAAGTGAACTAACCAAACGCTAATTGGCCTAGTAACTTTTCAAATTCACCCACACCAAACGTTACCTACCGGAGACTACCTAACATTAAAAAATAAAAATGCTTTGACTTATAATCCCTTTCACTGAACTGATCACTCTGTTTTTCTGCGAGTCCTGCGCTCTATGGACACAACGCTTTTAGTGCCACGTTTCTCCCTCAAAAGTTAGTTTGCGGGCTTTTTCAATGCATGGACCAAAAGTTTGGAACTCACGCCCCCATTGAGCTCAGACACAGACCTAACCTTTCCAAGCTTTTAACTCGTGTTTATGTCTCTTGTGTTATCATGGTGCCTTGAGTCTGCATTATGTTTGTTAAGAGCGCTGTGTACATTAAATTAGTGTTATTATCATTATTACTATTTGTATCTCAGGTAAGATTAAAAAGCAAAGAGAATACTTATTGTTGAGTTATTGTACTATTCACAGTACTTAAGACTGAGTGCATGACGTTGGTGTGGCGAATGATTTCATTGAAGAAGGAGAGAGACGGTATACACGCGTGTATTAAAAAAAAATAAGGAAAAAAAAAAGCACGCGTACTTGTCCACAAACAGTTGTAAACTCGTCTGCTCTATGACGTAGTGAGCAGTTGTAGGTGCGTGGAGCCTTGACAAAGTTGCTGTTCGCTGGCGTACAGCGCAATTCAGTGCGTTTTATGTCTTGAGAATTATCATCTTCCCTCCGAGACTTGTGATAGCAATGCCACTCTCCAACAACTGGGCTATCAGCGCCTCATGCCGACATCGTGCCTGCAGGTGAGATCACAGTTCACTGTATCATTTCGTTCTGGAACTTGTCTTTTTTTGTTTTAAAGTTTGGAAGTGAGCCAAGTTGTACAGTGACCGACCCCCAGTCTGAAGCTTCCCTTGAATCCCACACTCCATCCTGCAGATTTGTTTACATCTACGACACTACTACCCCCATCCCCACTACCTTACCATTTGGAAACCTGTTTTATTTCCCCCTTCCTCCTAACAAACCTTATCTTAGGAGTAGACAAACTCTTCTAGTCTTCATCTCTCACTCCCAGCTCATGTTTGTTTTATGGGAGGAAGGGGACACTGGGTAAATAGGAATACCGGGTGTTGTTGGTTTTATTTTTTTTTTGCTGTTTTTTTAAATTTTATTTGCGGATAATTCTTAGACATTTACATTTTGGCAATGTATCACTGGGGGTTGTTCATGAGACACTTAGATCTCATTTCTTTAACTCCTTTGCTTGTATTGGGGGAGATGAGTCTTTCACTTCTGGAGACATTACAATTAAGATTTTCATTGTATATTATCATGCTAATATTTTATCTAATATATGTATATATATTAAGATAGATCTATATATATATATATAATAGTTAAATGTACACATTAATTTAAAGGAGAATCTAACAATTATGGGGTTTGGAGAACACATTTTATACCAATAGGGCCCTCTGGATTCCCTCATATTCCTCTTGTACAGTAGCATATGAAAAGTAAAAAGCAATTTAAACCTACTGAGCTTATACTTAGCAGGTTACACCTTTGAACATGGTATGCATTTGTACTAGTATTACCATTACTTGCTCTCTATGTGGATCTAGCCAGTGTCACTTTTCCCCAAAATCAAATCATTTAGCATCGTATTAGCCCAGAATAAATATTCAAAATTTAAGAAAAAAAAGTCTTGGGATGAATTAGAGTTGAGGTAGCCATTTCTCTTGAAGACAAATTTCAGAAATCTGTGATATTTGTCTCTGTGCTTAGGGCAACATTATTACTGTTGCTATATAGAATCTCCTTATTAAAACAAAAAATGTCCCAACACTCAATCTATAATTGGAGGGGAAAATGTAAATAAAAGGAGTTTCTGTTACACACAAAGTTGAAGGTTGTCCCTGAGAGTCAGTTGCATTCACACATTATATTGCACACAAACTCACATCTACATCTCACTCAAAACAGAACCTTGAATAACAACTATTATTATCACTATCAAGACTTTGAAGAAGACTCTGTTGATGTTTGTTGACTTCTTTTGTAAAACTAGTTGGAGTTAAAGACTTTGTAGCTCCCATAAAGCTACCTACTAACATGATCTTCCTTTCTCATTTTCTTTTTAAAATGGTTTATACATTATGTATGTACCATATGCCCATATGCATGCTTAATTTCTGGAACAAAAGGGCATGTTTTTAGAAGACCATAAAGTAGCTGTTGGGACTATGAACATATTTAAACATAATGAAGATTTTAATAGAATAATGTAGAGTGAGCCACTTGGATAAAACAGAATGTAACACTACCTGCTTTATAAATCTTGTTTTAAAAATGGTTTAAATGTCTGTGGAAAAAAACAACTTTATTCTTATTTAAAATAAAAAGGGTTATGCCTTTATAATACCAAAAGTGTAACCACAGCATCTATTTTGAGCATGATAAAAGGCAGTAGTGAAATCATATTTTCAAAAGTACTTTTAGTTTTTGCCATGTAAATGTGACAGCAGTGCTAAAACAATTGCAGGAGCCACTAAAATCACTGTAGAATAAATAATGAAAGATAAGTATAGACTCATTGTTTTTTTTTTTTTTTTTTTTTTTTTCAGTTTCCTTTTTTGGGGAAAGCTTTTTGTTGAACCCATTGAGAGAAACCAGCAGTTCATCATGGATCAAGCTTGACTTCTATACTCACATGTCTCAAGGTTTGTTGTTTCTGGCAGCTGGTGGCACAGATTATATTTTGATCCAACTCAGTGGGGGAACTTTGGAGGTTCGAGTCAACTTGGGCCACGGAGAAGCTGTGGCTCACTCGGCCAGAGGAGTCAGTCTCAATAACTTTCAGTGGCATTCTGTTGCCCTGAACAGGACTAAAGATAAGGTTTATTTGGTCATTGATGGATCTGACCAAGTTGAGATGGTTGTACCTGGGTTGGACCATAACCTGGACATAAATTTAGGAGTTTATGTAGGTGGTACAGGACTATTGAGGACAGATTTAGGCAGTTATTCCAAGTCATTCAGAGGCTGCATGAGAGATGTTTATTACAATGGACAAAATATTCTGCAGAATATGAAGAGTTTAAAAAACTCTAACAATATTGTTTGGCATTGTGCTGATGAGTTCAAAGTCACTTCACTCAGGCCGATTAGTTTTAACCATTATAGCTCTTATGTGGCTTTCCCACACTTCAGAATGGACTCAAACCACCAGGGCCTAATATCTTTTGAATTCAAGACTCGCTCTAAAAATTCTGTATTTTTATTCAATTCAGGGGTTGGAAAAACATTTCAAAATTTTATAGCAGTGGAACTAATAGATGGGAAGCCAAAGCTTTCATTAAGACTAGACTCTGACACTGTGGAAGTAGTGACACAACTTGTTGCGAATGATGGCAGATGGCATCAGCTAGAGGTGCTGTTATCTCAAACATTGGTTCAGTTGTCTGTTGATGGCAATAAGAACACTTCTCCTTTGAGCATTCATAGCAATATAAATTTAGGGGGTCATTTGTTTATTGGAGGTCTGGGCCCAAAATCCCAGCAACATGCATTGCAGCTTGGATTAATTTCACATGAAGACAATACTAAAAAATCAATGTTAGGTTGTGTTAGAAACCTTCAAGTGAACTCTTTCAACTATAACTATCACCATATTCAGATCTCAAGGCAAATCAGCACTGATTGTGCTTGGGACTTTCCTTGTGCAAGTGATCCCTGTGTGCTCAATGCTCAGTGCACAGAGCTCAGTGGCTCAGATTTCAAATGTGATTGTGATGAAGACATTTGCGTGAGAAAAGAGTTTCAATTGGATGCCAATTTAAAGCTTGAAAATCTTGTTGGGTTTATAACAGCTGGGAATCTGATGGTTAAGGAAAAAACCTCTGCACTTGTCGGCACCAATGTAATCAAAATCAATAAGGATGTTTTGAGAAGCTCAGTTAGAGAGGAAAGTATTGTGTTTTTTGTAAAGGAACGGCCAAGTGAAGGTTTCATTGACATAAAAGGTAAATCCCATCAAGATACATTTACAATTAAAGATTTGAACGAAAACACTGTGTATTATAGACATCTAGGAGGCAAAGTTAAACAAGACAGCATAACCTTTCAGGTCTCCTTCACACTCCTAACAAAGGAGCCAGGTTCCACATCTGAACACTTTAACTTTGTTTTACCTGTTACTATTGTTAGCAGCCCAAATTTGGAAGTTTCCTTAAAAAGTGGTCAAATCTTAAATATAACTTCTGGCGCAATTCTTCGAATAACTCCGTCTATTTTAAATGTGAAATCTTCAGGTATAGATCCTACTTTGTTGAGATTTTCTGTAGTGTTCTTGCGTCCAAGTCCAAGTAGCTTTGAATCTTCAGAAGCACAAAAGAAACAAATTTTATCCTTTCTGCTCAAAGATGTCCAGGATGGAAAAATCTGGTTCAGACACAAGGATGACAGTATAGTGTACACCAAAGTGAATGTTACTGATGGTGTCTCCATAAGTAATGCTGTTGACTTGCGTTTCAAGGTTGAAGAACTGAAACTGATCGTTCGTAACAATACTGGAATTAATATAAACTATGGTGCCCATTATTTGATGACAGCTAACAATCTAAGCACCACAACAAATGTTCCCCTTGAAGAGCTGGAGGTAAGATACAACATTACCAAACCTCCTACTCAAGGAAGCATCCAGCGACTAGAGTATAGCACATCACAGTGGTCCAATGTCACCACATTTACCCAGAGGCACATTGATGCTGGTCGAATACGCTATCTACACATGCCAGGCAAGAGCATTGCTATGCTTGACAATTTCACTTTTGAAGTTGTGTCTAAACACCAGAAAACTGAACCTCAAGTATTTAGGATAACATTCAAACCGGTCACACTAACCATTGAGCAGAACTATAATTTGATTTTATATAATGTGCCCTATGGAAAACTTACTAATAGAACTCTGTTAGTTGTAAGTGGGTCACCTGATTTTAAGGCCAACAACATGGAGTATACATTGGTAAGAGCCCCTCAGTTTGGAACTCTTTATTTAATCAAGCAACATGTCAGCACCAATATTCCTTTTGAGGAGTATCAGAGTCTACAGTTGGAGGGTTCCTTTACTCAACAAGACATTAACAGTGGCTTTGTTTACTATAAAATAGATAAACCTACATTTGAGAGAAAAACTGACTATGCGGATCTACATGCATCATATTTTGGATTCAATATAATGGTTCGTGCTATGTTTGAATTCTCTCCTAAACAGTTGACTGCAAGGCTAATAAATAATGGCCTTAAAGATGTCCCTGAAGGTGGGTCAGCCACAATCACTGGAAATGATTTATCTTTAGAAATTGACAGCTACAAACAGTTTAAGTTTTGGGTTATAACAGGCCCCAAGCATGGATCGATAAATATTCAAGACCCTGCCTCTTCCACCATCTCCCAGCATAATGTCACATCATTCACCATGTCTGATATCTTGAATGGTCGAGTTATTTATAGCCATGATGACTCAGAGAATGGAGCAGATTCATTTACATTCTTAGTGAACCCTCAGATAGAAGACTCGGATCTGGATGCAGCAGGGGAATTTCAGGAATTGTCTGGAACCTTTAAGATCATCATGAAAATGAATAATGACAACTCTCCTATAAGGTCTGTGAATAAAGTATTTCACATAGCAACAGATCAAACAAAACTCTTGTCTATAGATGATCTTGCTTTCAGAGATCCTGATATTGACTTTGATGACTCCAAGTTGGCATATCAGCTGCAACCCATTCCTAATGGAGAAATAATTAATGTAATGAGCAAGGAACTTGTCTTAAATTTTACCCAGAGTGATCTGAAAGAAGGGAAATTAATGTTCAAACACAAAGGAGAAACTTATGCCCGTATTCCCATATCTGTATCAGATGGTAAATTCTTTACAAGCAGTCTATTTGTTGTTCAGGCCTCACCACCATACATCAAAGTTGTGAATAACACTGGAGTGGAAGTCAAACAAGGAGCTTCTGCTGCAATTTCTAGTTTTAACTTGAGCCTGGAAACTAATCTAAATTTAAATCCTGAAACAATCATTTTCAGAGTGGTTGAAGCTCCAAAATATGGTATCATTCGGATTGATGGACGCAATACAAATGACTTCAAATACCAGGATCTTATAAAGGCTAAAGTTCGTTACTGGCATAATGGGGGAAATAGTCGTGAAGACAAAGTAATTTTTACAGTTCAGCTGGAGAGTTTGCGCATTCAGGTTCCATTCTCTTTAAAAATCACAGCAGATGGTGTATCAGATCCTCCAGAAATTATTCACAATCAAATTCTAAAAGTAACTGCCATGCAATCCGAAACTATAACTGAGAATCATTTGAATGTAGCTCACAAGAATTACCCCCCACATGAAATAGAATTTATCATAACTCAATTACCCCGCTCTGGTCACCTGGTTATCAAAGGGAACCCTGTCAAGACAGGTAGTGCTCCAGAGTTCAGCCAGCAGGACATTATAGAAGGACAAGTTGTCTATGTTAGTGACACATCTGATGCACTGTCTGATAAACTGGTTTTTGATGTTGGCACAGAATTTCAGAGCTTGCGGCAGTTAGATTTCCTTATTGAGATTGTGCCGCAAACACTTCAGATGAACAGAGTAAATGCAAAAGTGAGAGAGGGGGGAACTTTGGTGTTGGGCTCCAGCCTGTTACTTTTTAAACCTCAGCTACCCATAAGCTCAAAGGCAGCTTTATCGCTTTACCAGATCCCTGTTCATGGAAAAGTGATGTTGAGAAATGGCCAAACAGAGAATCAAGTGAATGCTTTTACATATGAGGATGTCAGCCGTGGCCGGCTAGTTTATGTTCATGATAACAGTGAAAGTTTATCAGATGAACTTGCCATTAGATTGGAGCATCAAGAAGGGAAGCTGCCAGCAAGGATGATTGTTGTACTGATTGAGGTGACGCCTGTTGACGATCAGCCACCTTTTGTTGTGACAAATGCTGGATTAGATCTGTGGACAGGATCTCTGCAACTTTTAACAAACAAGCAGCTTATGGCTACAGACCCTGACACCAGCAGTGATCACATTGAGTTTCGGGTGTCTGCTCCGTCAAATGGCCACATTGCTTACCTCAATAATACATTCAAGCAAATTACAAAATTTACTCAGCGAGATTTGGACAGTGGATCAATAGTTTTTGTACACAAAGGTAATACTACAAAGTAACTTAAAAAAAAACTAAATGCTAAAGATTATACAAGAAATATTTAATTTCTATTGTTTGATTAGATTAGTATGTACCCAAATTGAAATTTTTGTTAGCAGCATTAGTCACTAATTTAGTAGTTCTAACAAATGGGATGCAACATATATATATTTATCTGGTATCTTTCCCCACATTAAAAGGGTGTGGGCATGTATATTTTACATAGATAAGAATGCAAGAGAGCTTAAAATATTAATGTTGTAACATTAGCTGCCAATGCCTTTTTTTTTTATTCTTCATTCAAGAAATCCACTTCAATGTGCATTGGAAATGTAAATAAAAACAATAGTTCATGTTTATCTTAGCAATGAGTTAAAACCCTGAATACAAAGTTTTTATTTAACAATCCAGACATAGCTATAGGCTATTAAAATGTTGGCATATCTCATAAAGTCAACTGAAAAAATCTGTAATATCACCATTATTGCTGTATATAACTAACATGGTAGGATTTCAAGAGGCTGTATCATCACCGTTCAATTTTTTAAATCTCATTATCATCTCTGCTTATTGTCCAATCTAGGTCTTTATTCTTTACCAATGCCTTTTTTTTTTATTTTTAGCTTGACCAGACAAACATTGTGTAAATAAAGAATATTTAACATTGCAAGCTCATACCAAAAAAAAAAAGATTCACAATTTTAGCTAAAAGCTCAGACATTTAAGTAGCTTCTAGAGATTAAAATAAAAATTTAATGTTAACTTACACCATATAGATGTCAATTATTTTTAACCTTAGTTTTAAACTAAAAAGCTTTGTCAATGTTGCATGTTTATTTCTGCAGTATTTTAAATTTCAACATCTCTACCTGATTAGGGAATTTGAAACTTCAAACTAAGACTATTAACAGTTAGCAAAGCAACATTTTAAACAATTTGTGGATTCTCTTTGATTACTTAAATTATTCTAAGGCAAAAAATATAATTGGACTACTTGTTAACTATGTTAAATATTGAAATGGAAGTGACAAATGATCAAATGACATTTCTAGCTTGTCTTGAAGTTTAATCCTATTTGTCTTCACTCTCATTACAGGTAGTGAAACTGGTACTTTTACATTTCAAGCCACAGATGGCATCAATGCTGACCAATCTCGTGTATTTCGAGTGAGAGCTAGGCCTGTAGAACTTTCTGTCATCACAAACAACACCATCAGAGTGTTCCCTGGGTTTACTCAGCCTATCACAAATGTTTCCATCCTGGTCAAAACATCCTCTAGTAACTTTACACATCCAATACTTTTTAGTCTTCTAGACACTTGGCCTCGTAAAGGCAAACTTGTGACCATAGTAAACCAAAAGCCTGTTGAAATCAGCACATTTACCCAAAGTGACATAAATGAAGGAAAAATATTTTACAAGCATACAGCTGAAACTAAATCCTGGATTGACACAGATGTCATATATTTTGAAATATCCACAGCTTATGCTCAAGCATTAGTCAGCAAAGCTTTGAAAGTAGAGATTTCTTTTTCTCATATCAATCAAGATAACTATCGGCAACTACTGCACATAAAACCTCTAAATATTATAGAAGGAGGAAAAATCACTATAAATAAAGACTACTTGGATTCAACAGAATTTATTGCTAAGATTCGTGCATTCCTTCCAGTGGTAGACGTGGAATTCTCTTTTGCTGTACCCCCAAGGCAAGGCTATTTGTGGTTTGATGGTCAGCAGGCAGCTGTAAATCAGAAGTTCACTCAAGAAGATCTTAACAAAGGTGATCTAACTTACAAACATGACAACACAGAAACTGTGAAAGACCGTTTCAAATTTGCAGTGAAGCTAATAGTTCCCAAAGCTTATGGTGGGTATACCAACTCCGAACAGATTTTCACTATGGATATCTTTATAGAGCCTGTCAATGACAGGGGTTTTGAATTGATCACCATACACCCAAGGATAACAGTGAAACAGGGTTCACAGGTGGTGATTACGCCCAGCAACTTGACCACCATAGACATGGACACAGGCCCAGAGGAAATCAAATACACCATTGTGACCCAGCCAAGTAATGGCATGGTTGTGAAGCTACCTGATAACAGGACACGCATCAGCTCTTTTTCTCAGAAAGATATCAATGATGAGAACATTATGTTCAGACATGATGGAACCCGGAAGTCTAGTGATTCTTTGTACTTTAAAGTCTGGGATGGCCTGTTTGATCCTCACTTCTCCAATATGAATATCTTGGTGATCTTATTGAACATTAATGTAGCCAAAGACAGCTTCGTGCCACTGATCCAGGGAAACAAGTCTGTTACTGTAACCAGCAAACATCTTAAAGTGTCCACCAATGGAGATTATAATTCACTGATCTACAAAATCATACAGAGGCCACAGTTTGGTAGGCTGATGAAACTGAATACACCTGCTGTAGAGTTCAGTCAGGGGGACTTGGATAAAGGTTATATTTTCTACAACCAGAATGCAGACTCCCCTGGAGATGATTATTTCACATGCAGCATCAGGCTTAAGAACATGGACAGTTTTCATGATGAAATTGGCTTTGATGTCACTATGATGCCTTTACTTAAACAAAATCCATTAGTCACCTCTGCTGGTTCCTTTGTGGCTATAACTAGATCCACTTTGGATGCTAGTGAACTGGCGCACATGACTAATGACAACCCTCGCTTTACCATTTCCAAGTATCCCAAATATGGCAAGATAATGAGGCGACACAGGCAGCGCCGTGAGGCAAATTTAGAAAACCACTTTCAGTCTGTGACATCATTCACCTTTGAAGACGTTGTTTACACTCAAATTTATTATGTTCCTAATGATGACACCAATCATAATGGATCTGACAGCTTAGTTTTTGTCTTATCTGCTAGAGGTGTGCCTTCAGCTAAAGGGGAGCTAAAGATACAGCTCAATGAGCCTACAATTGTTCCCAATAGGCCGACTCATACAGATGTGGAGAAGACAACAGCTATTGATGACAGCCACCAAGAATCACAAGGGGATAGTGGCAGCAAAAATGTTTCTCAAGAAGCTGTTGTAGAAGCTGGGGTTAGCTTAGATGAAGACAACAATGGTGTAGTTATTGGTACAGTGCTGAGCTTAATACTTATAATCTGTCTTGCTGTGGTGTTAATTGTGTTATATTTAAGGTGGAGGCGAAGGAATCAGCCAATGTCCTTACACCAGGCTAAAGCGGCCAAGCCTAGGCCGTACATCAGTGGACCACTGCAGCTTGAGCAGCCCAACGTGCACATAGAGCCTCATGATGGGGGACTGTCCTCCCCCATGAGTCGGGAAAGTACTGCTCTCATGAGTGGGAGCCATGGGGCTGAAAGTGAATATATGAACACCACTGATATGGCCAACTCTGGTGAAACAGACAGTTTACACCAGCTGACCAAAGATTCTGATGGGTCACTTAACATCATGAAAGTAGATGTTAGCTACACTATGCCTGGGCGCAGAACAACCCTTGGAAAAGATACTGAGTCTGCATCAGAAGAATTAGACCGCCCTTCAACTAGAGCCAGTGGGAGAGAGTCCAATGCCAGTACAGACCTAATGGATTGGTCTTTGATGGAGCCTGATTTACTTCAGCACTGTCGAACAACAACACCTATACTTAGTTATAATCAATATTGGTTGTAGGTGAAACTGTTTCTTTACATTTGTCTCCACAGCTTTTGTACTGTGTATATATTACGAAGTACACAGCTATAGCATTTAATTTTTATCTGTAAGAAATTCTTTCTTATAGTCTTGATAATATTTAAGATGTGTTGTTACAATGATGCTCCTACAAACAAAAATTGTTTTAATACACAATGACTTTTATAAGATACAATTGTTATTGTTTTTGTGACTCAATGCAACAAAAGAGACTCAGATGTTTGCAGGAATTTTAAGTCAAAAGAAAAACCAACCTAAAAATGGATTAGAAGTATGAATTATGTGTTTTTTTTTATGTTTTTTTATAGTAATTTTCATCATATATAAAGATATCTTCTATAGTGAAATACATTTTTTCTTCAACTATTTCAAACTATTCTACTTCTCCTATGTTGCAACAAGTCACATTTTATTTCATTGAACCTTTACATTTTTCTACTGTGTCAATGTCATTGTTTCTATTGCATGGCCTCGTAAAAATGGCCATTTCCTATTTAATTTACTGATAATTCAATATAATCACACTCTGTTATATCTCAAACCCTTTGATCCAAAATATATTTTGATTGGAGATATTGTTTTAATTTTCTTCTTTGTAAATATTTTGTTACGAAGCAATGCCAGACCAATGTGATATGTTGTGAAGTGGAAAAAAAATCTTTTATTTACATTCTTTTTATTTATAGATCTTAACAACATTTTTTTTGTAATGCTATAGCCAGAGAGGAAGGTGAGGGAACACACTTGTCACAAATAACCTTCTCTAATGCTGAACTCTCATGCTAGGTTTTATTTATTTATTTTTTTTTTTTTCTAGTCAAACACTTTGCTATGTTCAAGAAAGGATTTCTCCACCAATGTTGAATGAGTTTAGCTGACATGTTATGAGAGAGAGAAAAACTCCAATTTTAGCTACTATGTTGAAAACAACTTCGTAGCCAATTTTGTGTACCTTGTCCAATGGACACCACTTGTTTTTGTGTTCTTGTATACACTTTATTTTGATTTGTGCAATGAGTTCATGATGTGTGATCTGTTAAGTCCTCTTTTTTTGTTTTATTTTAAATTATTTCTTGTATCTGAGATACTTCATTGGCAAGTACTTATAGTTCAATCATGGATTTGTTCAATCTTAACCCATGACAAAATCCTATGTGTAATAGGAAGCACTTTAGCATCTAGTCATTAAACACCTACATCCCTTTTTGCTTGCACTTGCGCAAACCAATGTGTCAAGAACCTTTTTTTTTTCTAACATGTCAATCAGCTAGAAAGTTATGTTGGTTGCTTTTTTTTTTTTTTTTGGCTAATATTTTTTATAATTGGACCAATTTAAACAATAAATATTTGATTACCTTTATAAATTGGTAAGAATAATGAATTTGCTTTTTTTTTTAACACATAGAGTTTCATACCACGTACAATGAATTTTCATGATGCATGCATCCACTATTTGGCCGTCCAGTTATCATCTGACCAGGTGACCATTACACCACAGATATACTCAAATTGTTTTCATGAATTAGTTTGCTTAGCTTTTATATGTGGCTCTGGGTTCTATGTTTTACAATACCTAAAGTGCTTGCAGCTTTCTTGCCAGCCTCAATGCCAGAAAGAGGGGAACACGAGAGCTGAGAAAAGTCATTCATGTAGTTATTATATAAGAGCCAGAAGTAATGAAATGGTAGTTTTTATACTGTTTTGAAGCTATCATTAGCTTGTATGCTTTTGTCCTCTAAATGCAGGAATTCATTATCACAAGTTAATTATTGCTTATACTCAACATTTTATGTTATGTAACATTTTTTACAGTCATTTTTATAGTGTTTTTTTTTTTTTTCAATTTGTACCCGGTATTCTATAAAATAATTTCAATTTGTTGTTGAAATCAGAAAAAAAAGGTCATGGACTACACCAAGCCTACACTTTTGTGTAGAAAATTTATTATATCAGGTGCTAATATTCATCATTATTTATTTTTAATTTGTCAGTTTATAATGGACATTAGACAAATACTTAGATATTAGCTTTATGACAAGGTTCTTTTAGTGTATAGTACATTGCACTAAGCAGGTTATATCATCTAAATCAATGTAAGTAGTAATCTTTCTTTTGGGTTACAGTAATAATAAAAATCAAAGGTACACTTTAGAGATTACAATATGATGACATGAAGTGCTTGTTTCCCATAGCAATGCTTCATATCAAATTCTAAGTTTGAAGAAACTGTAACTTGTGCTTTGCTCAGCTGTTGAATGTTGAATGCATTTTGCAGATTAAATAAAAACTGTAAAAAGTCCCTGACCAATTTTGTTTTTCACATTTAAGTATTGACCCTATTTGAACTAGTTGCTAGACCACCCTAAAACTAACAACATAGTTCAGCGATCACACTGCTACATAGTCAGAAATTTTGTGTACATTGTTATCTAATGTAATGTTGCTATTTTTTAAAAAATAATAATGTTTTGCTTTATTTAAGAATTGCAGATAATGCATTGTTAACTTATTGTTTCTTTTAACTTAGAAAATGTCATTACATTACTGTTGGGTGCTGTGCAGGTTAATAAAATCATTCTAAAACATTTTGAGTACCAGTATTTTTATGGTTTGTCATTCCAAAGTTAACTGTAAGTTTTCAAGAGTAAAAAATAACATTTAAAACCGGTATTTTTTTAAAGTTTTAACACCAGATGCTACAATGCCTAATAATTAGTCACTAGATCTATATGTCTAGAAAATGTAATGAAGTCCCATGGAACTGTGTAAGTCAACAAAACTAGATTCAGTAGCTATTTAAACAGTATTTCAATTATAAAACCCTGACAAACAGGTAAATTGTTCAATATTTTGTAATTAATCAATGTTATGTTTGATACAATTATTAATTTTAGTTTTTCTCCAAGTATTGCTTTGAGAAAACAAAGGCAAGTCAATAACTTGGGATGCTGCAACAAGTTGGGATCTACTTTAAGCTATTTAGTTGTACAATAAATATCTCTATTATGTTCATTAAAAACAAGCGACTAATTCAATCAATTACTGATAGGTCTCAATGTTTAGAAACAGTTAAGGCACACTACACTCAAAAACAACTTAAAAATTACTATTATCCCACTTACTAAGATTAGCCGTTGACAAAAAAAAACAACAAAAAAAACAAGTAAAAAGGCTCTATTATAATGTGATTAGTGAATCTACTCAAAATAGTTACAATAGTGCATAATGCTAATGTAGAGTAAGATTTGAAAAACACTTTTTATACGTTTAAATCCAATATTGTAAACGTATAAAATATTTTTCACTAGATCAAAAAAAAGGAAAGGGTTTAACTGTATAACAAATTTATTTTTTTTTAATTTGACATTAAATTTGACAATTTTCTGTGACAAAATTGTATCTGTCATTGGTTGGTATGTGACATACAATCTGATATGGCTCTAAATGCTGCCAGTCAAATTGAAATAGAAATGAGATAGAACATAAGTTCAAGTGATAATGTCAAGAGATTCTTCAACACAGTCCAAGGGATATCACAGAAAGCTGCATTGCCTAGCAAATTAAAAGACATGGCAGAAATGCAGTGCATTGTGGTTATAAGCCAGGCTGAGGTACATTCATTGGAAAATGAAAGTGAAGATCAACAAATGACAATATCAGCATTTAGGATAAAAATCAAAGAATAAGACAAATTTGACAGTATCTGTCCCAACATATTTTTTTTTTTCAACAACTAGGAATTCCTCAGCATTTGTAGCTTGAAAAAAATGTTTGTGTCCTATTAGAAAAAGAAACCCCCTGGTACCTTGTGCCAAACCATTATTATTATTTCAATGATAACAAATTATCTGCAGAAAATAAACAACCAAAAGTTTTTAATATTCATAAAATAGTTATAAAGTGTATAAATGACAACATTCAATAGTTTGTTACTGTTAAATATAAGGAACATCCAATGTAGATTGATTGAACAAGAAGAAAGACAAAGCTAGCATAACAAAACAAAGGCCTCTTAAGTTCTAGAGTATTAACAAAATGGTCATTCTTTAGACAAAATGAATAAGAACACAATATTTCCATAACTAGTAAATTTCACTAATGAATTTCCGTCCTTGTTGACATAGTAATATAAAAATACTCAAAATAAGTGCAATGTTCTAATTGATATTGTGTTTTAAATGCCAAAGCTGCAAAATTTAGTCTGAAAGAGGTTGCTCTGGGGTAAAAGTCTAATGATTTTAGTACAAATGTTACATTGCTGATAAATAAATTTTTTATTTTATAGGAGCTAGAACTTCTGGCATTTAACTCTGCGGCTCTGTAACAATCAACATAAGGTAAGATTCCCTTGACTAGACACCAAACAAAGATCGCAGGTCATGAAGACTTAGTTTCTGGCCTCTGGCTCCAGTTCTGAAATTGTATCACATTCACAAAGTGATGAAACAATAAACTTAGCAAAGTAACAATATTTATAAAAGCATAGTAGAAAAAGATAAACTTATATAAAGATTACTACAATGCATGGAAGAAAAATCACTGCTGCCCTACACAGTACTTAAGAAAAAAAACTAAATTGAAATACTTTTAGTATTTGTAAATATTATAGAAATGTTTACTTTTTTTTTTACATGTACAAAGACAGAAAGATAATAGACAGAAATGTTTAAGTCCAAGCAAAGTTTAATGTGCAGAATAGATCTTATTTGTTGAAAAATGAAAATATGTTTTACAATGAACTTGAATAAGTCAGAAAAAGAGAAAACCATGATAACAAATAATAGAATATCTTTCCTTACCCGGATAAAACAGATCTAGCTAAAGATAACTTTTCCTTCTGTAAATTTGAAATCTTTTCTTCTATAGTATCCTTGCATACAAATCTAAAAAAAAAAATAGTCGGGGAAATTTAGAATTTATTTGAACACCACATACTGACATAATGACTCTAAATCTTATTTATAATAGATAATGAAATATTTTCATAATTTGAGCTGCAAAAGTAGAGCTACTAGACTACACATGAGAAAGAATATTATTCGTGAAATATGTAGTTACCTATAAATGAAAACATCTTTTTGTTGCCCCATTCTATAAATACGATCACAAGCTTGTTCTTCTAAAGCTGGATTCCTATTACGTTTGGCATTGAAGGGTAAATTATGTGAGATAAATATTTAAATGTTTCATTAAATCTAATAAATATACATTCTGATAAAGTATGAACTCTACAAAAACAAATGGAAAAACATAATAGTAACTGTACTTTTTTTTTACTTAGATCCAAATCATTATGATTTTAAAAGTAAATATATAAATTTACCTGTTACATACATTGAATAACATTAGAAAATGAATTTTAAAGAACAATTAGAGAAAAACTAATTAATTTATGAAAGATTTGTTCAAGTTGATTTAAAAGTAATTAAGTTTATGATGTATGCTTTTTTTTTTAAAGACAATAAAGTACTAAAGGAACTAATGAAACAAGAATTTAGTACAAGCTCAAGTGACAGGATTAATCATACCAATGAGTATCCAATATAAACAGATGATTTCCACCAGTCAGATTTAGCCCAACACCTCCAGCTTTCAAAGATAACAACATCACCTTTTAGTTAAGAAAAAAATTCAAATTTCAGATAGCATGATTAAAAAAATAAAATTTTCTAAAAAAAAAAATGTATGTCCTTACTTGAACAGCTCTAGCATTGCTGTTGTGATAGTCCCTATTCTCAATAGTCATACCTATCCACATATAGTGCAGGTTAAGGTGGTATTCACTTTGATAGAGCGAGAACACTGACCTGGGAATCGCAGCATGTAGGCAGTTTAGACCAATACCTTGTTGTAACCTCAAACCTGTGATGTGGCAACAAGCTATTGGACTAAACTGCCACAGGTTGCGATGATGAAGGAAGGTGTTCAAGCCTTCTATAATGATTCTATATTGTTTGGTACGCTTTTCTCCCAGAGCTGAGACCAAAGTACAAAGAGTTGGTGAAATAAAAGCCAAATTAAGATTTTTTTGGCTTCAGGAAAACTTAGAAAATAGTAATTATAGTCAAATAATATGAAATCTTTATTTAAATAGTAATAATAGTAAAATAAAAAGGAATTTGCATTTACAATCAAAACTGACCTGTACACCATCTTTGTTTAAGTTAAAATCATCCACTATTTCACTACGCTTCTTTGGTGGAATGTTTCCTTGAATTACACTATAGGAGATCCTAGCCTTTTCTAAATGGCAGCCAATGATATCTAGCATCTGTGTCCACTGAGATACAATGACACTGAAAAAGAGTGGTTCTTTTGAAATCACTAGGTTTATATATTGGATTTTTAGTTTATTAATTTTACATTTGAAATTATTTTTTTTTTTTACAGTATATGAATGCAATCAACTAATTACCATTTCTGTGAATGTTCTGAATGAAGTGCTTTTATCTTGTCTATCACATATTTTAACTGAAAAATAGTTTTGTAATACCTATAGGTTACATGTAAGCTAAGACTTTACAAAATATATAAAAACATAAAAGAGATTTATGAAGGATAAGTTTTTTTTTTGTTTTGTTTTTTTAAAAAAGGTTTATACTATTACAGTAGACTTGAGAAAAAAAAACATGAAACAATTCAGTTACAAAACAAAAGAAACTGATATGAGAATTAGAAATAAAAACAAACCTTTGTACTAAGAGATGTTTTTTCAAACAAAGCATTTATTTTGTCTTTCTGAGACATTTGAGTTTCTCCAGCAATTTCATCTAAGATCATTCCTCGCATTTGTTCTTCTAGTGACATTTCAATTCCATCAGCCTCTAATATATCAGGATCTATTTGCTTTTACCAAAAAAAAA
Organism: Biomphalaria glabrata; assembly: GCF_947242115.1. Classification (NCBI taxonomy): domain Eukaryota; kingdom Metazoa; phylum Mollusca; class Gastropoda; family Planorbidae; genus Biomphalaria; species Biomphalaria glabrata. Next base: position 76,773,183 of record NC_074711.1, read on the forward strand.
GTATGATTTAAAATTTCAACCATTTGATTTTAACATAAGAGCTACAATGAAGCTTAAAAAAAGAAAACTTACAGACTTCATTAAGCTCAAGTGTGAACAGCATTGCTGTAGTCTTAAAAGTAGCACCAAAATTTGACTGCCAGTAGCCTTTGCAGGGACAGGGGGGATAGCTTTAGCACTTCTGGCCAAGTCTGATCCAGTCTGGGCATGAGGATGAGGAGTTGTCTTTGGTGGGGTCAGCTTCTCATTTTTATCTTGATGACGCTCAACATAGGCTTGGACTGTAGACCTGAGGGAGACAAACTTTATTGTATTACATTCATCCATATTTTTTTTTAAAAAAAAAAAGATAATTGGTAAGCAAAACAAAGCATAGCACCCCTCAGTTATTTAAAAACTAGCCCTCCTCAATGGATGAATATATCCTTTTTTTTTTGTTGGAAAATAATCTATATTTGTTGAAGGCATTATAATAGGGGTAGACAAGTAGCCTGGATTTTATTGTACATATCAAACATGATTAGAATATAAAATGTTAAATAATGGCTTGAACAGCTAGATCTAAAAAGAAAATTAATTAAATATTTTAAATTTTCCTACTTTAAGAGAGAGAAATCAATGGGACAGGTGATAAAACATTAACATAGATGGGGAACAATCAATGGTTAATTAGGTTGATATCATCATCTCATCTCTGCCTGTGGTTCCTCCTGAGGCCACCATCCAGCTTCCTCCAAGCATCTTGGTTCTGAGACTTGCCCAGGGTGATATGTGATAAAGAACAAAATAATCACAGAATCAAAAGGATTTGAACCCAAGACGCTTAGAATGACAATCAAGCACATTCTCTCTCTCAACAATCTTTTTGATTTGAACACTTTAATGGGACTCTTGTCTCAAACTTTCTTTTTGTTTAAATGTTTTAACTTCCTACAAAAAGAAACTAAAACCAACTTACTGAGTTTTCCGAAACAATTTATCATATACTGCTCTTTCTTCAGGCCCCAATTCCACTAGTATTGTTTCTTTACTGCGACTGGGTAATGCCACAAGGGGCGTTCCATCTTTGCTTGTCTGGTCTTTTGTACGCCGCAAGAGAAGTGCTTTAACTATTGTATTCAGTCTAGTTGTGCTTCCTGGAACAAAACTCTAATATTGCTAGAATGGAACAAAATCATGGTTTTACTTAACTTTTGAAAACTAATTTGTGAAAAAGTTACTCTTGTATGTTCTAAAAGACAAGTCTGATAACTTGAATATAAATATATACATATATAAGGCTTGTCTTTGAGTCTGAAGATTAATGTAGAGTGCAGTATTACATTTGGCGCTGTGCAGCCCCAGCTGCGACCTAGATATTTTGCCACTGTCAGTGCAGACATAACCATTGTCCACAGGGTAGATTATTTTTTTTACCATCTTCATCTGTCCTCAGCCATGGATTTTCTTTAGGTCTAAAATGTATATCCTGTCACCTTTGAAAGTGATCTCCAGCTGTCTCATTCCAAAGCTGCCTGCAGCCAGGTGCTCTCTTCTATGTCAATTAAAGTAAGTTTGTGCATAAGCTGGTCTTTAAGGCATTTCAATGGGTCACTTCTTTTACACCAACCAACTTTCAGCTCACCAAAAAAGACTGCCTTTGGCATATGTTCATCCCACATATGGGATATGTGCACTGCATATACTCTATACTGTCTATAGTGACATATATATTAAATGTATGTATATGATTATAATGCATACATTAAATAATAACCATTACTATATCTTTACATTATACATAATTTAGTCAAGAAAAAGACATAATAAGCTGCTTTGATTAGATATTACAATCTTTTAGTAAACCTACTGAAATATTTGTTATCCTCATTGCATGAAAATAATCAAATCCTTATATAATTATTGAAAATCAAGAACTATATAAGTATGTAAATGTAAAAACAATTCTGCAAGGCTAGGTCTAATGGAATTATGTCAAATGACAAAGAGATGAAGTTGATATATTAGTGATATCACCTAAGCTCCAAAGGTAAAAAGTAGATCAAGATTTAGATTAACAGATGATGTGACGACAGATCATTGACAGCTAGAGTTCAGACGAACTTGGAACAAGAAAGCACACAAAGCTCAGAATGGAATAATGTGAAGCAACCCAAACCCCTTCACAAGCTGATGAGTAGTGATGAGCAATAAGTATGCAGACCTGCCTACCAAAAAAAGTCCAAATGCGTAACGCTGATGGTCAAAATGCGTATTTTGGCACCAGAATGCGTAACACTTACGCGAACCACTATTTTGTCATATATATATATATACATACATATATATATATATATATATACATATATATATATATATATACATACATATATATATATATATATATACATATATATATATATATATTATATATATAATATTAGATCTAGATGTCATGATTAGATCTACAATCTAAATCAATACGACAATAGAGATGATATCTAGACTAGATTTGGATCTATGTCTATATATATAATATAATGAATATAATCTACTCTAGATCTGGGCTCAAGAGTGTTACCGATGCCGTGGATCCGCTACAAACGTAGGTGTACTCCAAACTTTCGTAAGCCTACCTTCATCCTTGATCTATTATATACTATGACTAAGAATTTAATCTAGTCTAGATCTAGACTAGATGGTAGTAGATGTTATCGATCTAGATCTAGTCAATCTAAATCATACTGCAACTAAATTGGATATAGATTGTAGAGTAATGTAGAGACTCATGACATAACGTAATCATCAATCGTAATGTCTAGCTAGATCTATTCCTGTATAACAAGTTATCTAGATTCTAGATCTAGAATCTAGATCTAGACTAGATATCTACAATGTCACTCAATGTGTTTTGAATCGATAGCACTTCGATATTTTTTTCTATACAAATGAATACGGGAATCAGGGATTCAACATAATTAATTTCTACTAATGAACTTACAAAAAAAAAAAAGTCACGTTGGTGTATCAGCTAACTGACGGTACCAACCCGCCACTCCCTCACTCTCGCGTTCTTCATTTCTAGACTAAATCTAATTGCTTTTAAGAACCAATCAACGTATAGATCTGGACATAATGTGTTCCCCCACCTTTTCTGTTCCCCCTCCCCCCGGCCAACAAAACAAAACGGCTTAGCGTGACCGCTCGTAAGCTAGTCAAGAGGGGGGAAAAAAGGATACGAAAAGCGTAACGCGACGGGTTCAATGCGTATTTGCGTACTGACGGTCATTTTTGGGAGATTTTGCGTAACGAATACGCATTTTGCGTAACGGTAGGCAGGTCTGAGTATGGATAATGAATTTACCATTACAATAAAACAAGATAAAAGCAAATGCAACAGGAAAATGTATATCCTACCTTTAGCTAAATCCACATGCTTCTTCCAGACTTTGTACTCATCAAATGGACTAAATCTTAGAAACCTGTTAAGAATTGATTGAAAATTAAGCTAAGATTTTTTAAAAAATTATAATTACTAAATTGGAAAGACTACCAATTATAATGGTAGATGATTCAAATTGAATCATATTTAGCTTGTAAGCAAAGCAAAACAATGTGGGGATGAGGCATCCACTGGTGTATGTCAAACAATGATTTATGAGAACTATTCTAACCTGAGAAGGGCATACATGTCAGTCAGGTCATTCTGTATTGGTGTACCAGTCAACGCCCATCGGCTGAGGCAACGTAGTTTACAGATTGACATTGCTGTAGCAGATTTATGATTTTTTATGTTGTGTGCCTCGTCCAGAACTATTCGTTCCCAACCTATTTTTAAAAGCATTGGCAAGTCCTGCAAATGTAAAGACAAATACTAAAATGGATTTTATCAATAGCAAAAATTAAAACTGATGTTCTGAAGGTTCTAAATGAGAGTAAAAACTGTACAGTTAAAAAAAAACAAAAAACTACTGCTAGCATTGCTAATCTTTATAGAGCTAAATCTAAATTAGAACAACCTCAGCCTGTGGTTTCTCCTCATCCACCATAGGACTCTCAGCATTTTCTTTTTTGTCAGCACCCACTTCTTTAGCTACGATTTGGTAAGTGCTGATCACAATGTCCACATCCAGGAGCCTAGGTCAATTAGAAACATCAAGTTTGTCACAGAAGTAAAAAGAAAAATAATGTAACAAGGAGTTAGTTAGGCTTTCCTACACCCTTCAGTGCAAAGGGCAGCAAACTCTCTTCAAAATGATCATCCACAGGCGACTTCCACAGCCTCTTGCCATCTAGTGCCTACATATTTTAGGTCTTCTAGGAAGGGCGACCATGTTTTGCTTTCCTTTTTTTGACCTCTATGTTATTGCTATTGTTATTGTTTTTGGTAAACTTGTTTTGTCATGTCTAAGGATATGTCTAATGTATCTCATACGACCTATGGTTATCACTTCACGTAGGGATCAAGTGCCAGAGAGAGAAAAGAATTCTCTATTGGCGACATGTTCTCAGGAAGTTATTTCTAGGATCCTTCTCAGCCATCTCTGCTGAACCACATTTAGCTTCTTTTCAACGTTTATGAATAAATTCCAAGCCTTGAATTGTAAGTGGACGTTGGAACAGTAATTGTATTGAACAAGGGACACAACACAAATATTAAAAATTCTTATTTGACAGAATTTTTACAATGAATAAAATTTAACTATAATTGAAAACCTGGAGGCGCGGTGACTGAGTGGTAAAGCGAATCCTGGTGATCTTCGGGCGCCTCTGAGTACACCCAGCATTAATGGCTACCTGACATTAGTTAGAGAAAAGTAAAGGCAGTTGGTCATTGTGCTGGCCACATGACACCCTTGTTAACTGTAGGCCACAGAAACAGATGACCTTTACATCATCTGCCCTATAGACCACAAGGTCTGAAAGAGGAACTTTACTTTACTTTTATAATTGAAAACCTACTTATGAACGTTTTTCTCTCGGTCCGGTCCATGATAAAGAATATATTTGAGAAGCCCTGGTTGAAATCTTCTATCTATTTCCTTAGCCCACTGGTGAATCAATGAAGCAGGTGTAATTATAAATGTAGCTCTTGATTTCTTCAGCCCTTTCTCCACTATGAAAAAAAAAACAAGTATAATAAGAATTAGCTGTTAAATAAGTCAGTTGTTTCTAGTTAATAAAACACTGCAGACCAAACTTTTTATGGAAAGTAAAAATGTCAACGTTAATTTATTTGTTTTGTTACATTATTTTCAACAGAAAATAAAACTTTCTCATAGCAAAAGAAATAAATTTTGTTTGTGTCACACATATGACACTTTGAGCACAAGATGAATGAAAATTTACAAAAGCTAAATATAAATAAATAAAGTTTTTATTATATTGGAGAAGTACTATTTCTATTTGGATTATGAATTCGCTAATTAAAATTAACTAAAAATTAATGAAAGGACATAACAAAACAGCAAATTACATTTTTCAACTTCCTTTTTTCTGTTTAGCCAGACAGCCTGATCTGCACTGTCTATGGCAACCTTTTGGTTCAGGATGTGTGACAGCATGGTCAAAGTTTTTCCCAAACCCATATCATCAGCTATATAGACAGAAAAATGTTATTTATATTACACAACAACAATTTCATGATAGAAATGTAGCAATCATTAAATAAGATTTCACAAAACTGATTTATGCAGAGCTGTTAAGACTACACATTTAGATTTCAGGAGTTTATTTAAATGTTCTGGTTCATACTACTTTAAAAAAAAAAACAATGACTCTTCTATCCTAATTTTATAAATACAGTTGACTCTTGATTGTCCGATGGTTATGGGACCAGGGGAGTGTCGGATTGTCAGATGGTTATGGGACCAGGGGAGTGTCGGATAACTGAAAGTATCAGATTACAAAAAGTTAGCTGTACTTCAAAGAATCTGAACATAAATGTCTAGAAAATTATGTTTAAGATGTAATAAGATATTCTCTTAGATCTTTAAGGAGATAAAATAAACAATAAATGAAAAAGAAACATTTATTGATCTAAAAATAAAAAATAAATATATGGTTTCAGCTTTCACATACTATACTAAATTACAACTGAAGCCTACCTACATATTAAAAATATATCTACTACAATATACATGGGATTAGTAAGCATGTTGGATTATCATGTGTCAGACTATCAAGAGTACTGCCTTCTATTGCTATGCTAAATAATAATTACTTTGACTGAGATATGTTGTAAGTAAAGATATAGTCTATCCCACAAATACTGTTTATGTTTACAACTACACAATATTGAAATAAAAACAAGAAAAAAAAAATGTAAAAAAAAGGTTTGGGAGAACCTAAAATGCCTCCTGGTGGATGTTGCTGCTCCCTCCATGCCAACCATGCCAAAGCATGTCTCTGATGAGGCATCAATGGAACTTTGAGGCCTTTGGGATCTGGAAGCTCTTCTGTTTCAGAGGGGCATGATTCCAATTGCCTAAAGAATGACAAACACAAAAATCATAAATAATAAATTTAGTTTCTTATTGTTAAATAAAATCAGAAAAAAAATTAATTAAGATCACTAAAAGAAATTGTATTTCTTAAACTAAGTTTGAACTTTCTCATTCCAAAAACGTAACGTTACTTGTGTATTTTGTCAATGGCCTCTGTAGTTATCGATCCAACTTCTCTCATTCTCTGAGCAGTCATACGGCCGCCATATAGAGTCATAGCTTGAGGGTTCGCTGTGCATAGATGATATAGTTTTTCAAGTGATCTTAACTTTATGCATAAACAATGAATACAATTTATTAAGTATGCAAACAACAGCTTAGTAAGTTTTATCAAAGTCAGCTTTTCAGCAAGAATCACTTAAACAAATATATCCATTCAAGGCATTCATTTAACCACTAAAAACAATTTATTAATATTTAAAGTGTGTAAATTAAAAAAATTAACATATTCTACAACAATCATCCCATGCAATGTGTTCTACAAAAGTTGAGAAATATGACAGTTTTCTCATAACATTTTGACTACGTTATAAAGGTAGTTTTAGTAATCTGTTGGTATAAGCTCCTAAACACCCCCCCCCCCTTATTTCCCAATTCAGACTTTTTTTCTTTCAGACACCATAATATTTCATTTTCTTTCTCCAAGAAAAATTGAAGTGTACATACATGCCAACATTTGCTGCAAGTGTTCTGGTAAGTGAGCAAATTGAGGGAGATGCTGTCTCACAGGCTGATTTAATGACCCTGAAGATGATTCCTTCTGCTTCTGTAGAAAATAAAAGTTTGCTTTGTTTGAATTTCCTTTAAAACATGTTTAGACAACAACAACAAAAAAGGTGTTTTTTTTAGAATTTACAACAATTGTAGTGTGAAAACATATTCAATGAATGTTTTAAAATGATTGATCCCATTTAGTCTCTTGTTTCATTTTAAATGTTTTTACTTTTAAAAACTCTAATCCTTTATAAATTTTCTTTTTAATTACAGAGATTAACTCTGGCAAAACTTTTTCTACTGACAAGTGAAATGATTCTAGTCCCTCTAAAACCAGGAGCTTTGGATAGATGGTAATTCATCTAGGAGTGAGGAAAAATTAGGAAAGAGCCCTTTAGGCATTGGTCGGAACTATCAATTAGGATATTCCATCTGAGACTTCATACAAATGAATTTGTGCTGCTGCAGAGTAGCTGGGTTCTTATTCAATTGAGTTAGAAGCCACAAAACAATAAAGGTATCTGAGTTAACAACCAAACTGTAAAGTAATTCTTAAAAGTACAGTTCTAATGACATATACATTACCCCATCTTCTACTTTGGTACTCATTACAGTTATCTTGTTCACACCAGCAGAAAATGTATGAGAAGTCGCTGAACTTTTATTTATAGCTGGCACTTCTGACAAAGTAGAGATGTTAACATAATTTTGACAAAAGTTTTGTAACTGTAATTATATGGAGTATTTATTAGTATGGCAGTGGGGAGCAGGGGCGTCATTAATTTATATAATGTAAAAAATGTAAAGGAAACAGATTCTATTACTTACGTTTTGGCAAAGCATTTATTTGTCTGTCAATTTCTTTAATAGACTCTTGAAAATGGGATAGTTTTTGTAAAATTTTCTGTCCTTTATCTGGAAGATTTGAAAGGTTTACAGCCCTCAAACTAGCCTGTAAATAACACAACAATTACAAACAATTGTACTGTTAAATTTTACACTTTTTATTTAATTCTCATCATGGTATTAATGCTCTCCCATCAACTATAACTCAACAATTGTAAAATAATTATAGTTATTCTTTCTTTAGGTATTAGGTATTTTGCTAGAATAAAACATTTAATTGAAGTAAATTAGATATAATGAGGTTAGACTGGATTTTTTATTATAAAGTTAAAAGTTACTTGAATTTTGTGTAATTCACTTGAATATGTTTGTTTCTTGTCAATCAAACTCTGCAGGCTTTCTTCTGTACTGTGTGCTTCAGTATTTAAACTATCCTTCTCATGAGAACTTGGTACAACTTTGTCATGTAAAGTGTCAGTTTTCTCTGATTTCGAATCCTTGTGATCATCTCCTGCGGTCACACATGTTTGGGGTAGTGCCTGTTTTAATGATTTTAGATCCAATGTTGATGAATCTGTATTATTGCAAGCTGGCTTGGCCTCCTTTGCATTACTATTTAAGTTTTTATTTTCAGTAAATTGCTGATTAAAATTTGAAATAGATTTTGGTCTCACGGAAGACTTAGGACTGTCCCTGTAGCTCTTAAAAGATAAACTGTCTAATTTTAAATCAGAATTTTGGCTTTTAGTTTGGTTTGATTCATGGTGGGACTTGCTGAGTTCAGCAAAACTGAGCTCCATCAATGACTGGTCATTGCTTTTCAAACTTGATGACTCTTTACTGGAAGATGGCTCAACACTAACAGACATATCGGTTAATTTATTTTCTTCAAGCTGACTAGAAACCACGTCATTAAGAGGGGTTTCCTCTGCACTTATAGAAGAATCTTCCAAGTTTTCAGCTGATACTTCTTTTGTTAGTTTTGATGAGTTTTTCCTGTCTAACAATGTATTAGATTTCTGTGAAACAAACAATTATTTGATTATGTAAATGTATATTATTTCATACTTTTTTTCTTCTTCAAATAATGCATTTTAAAAATGTTGACTAGAAAAATTCCTCACTAACCTATATTTAATATCTGAATTAAAGGACAGTTTGCTTATAAATATGTTACAAAAAAATCAAATGACCTCACAAATCAATTTTATTTCATTATTCTAAATTAAACAAAACAGCTAACATGCACTCAGAGTACAATTAAAGTAAAAGTGCCCCCTTCAAACCTTGCAATCTATAGGGCAGATGATTTCTATGGTCGACAGTTAACAAGGGTGTCATGTGACCAGCACAATGACAAACCACCGTTACTTTCCCCAACTAAAGACAGGTACCCATTAGGACTAGGGCACCTCCTAAAAATCCAGACATTCAAATAGAATAAAAGAATCACACCAAAAACTTTTGCAAAGCAAAGAGCTATATTAATTCAATAAAATTTAATGCTAAGGAATGTCCCCTTAAGATGAAACTCTTGTGCAACAGAAATTATTTACATTTAAATGGATCTAGCACCTAAAAAGTCCAATTATATTTAAATTATTAATGTTATCATTGAAGATTCTGATAGTAACCATGAGCTATAGATTTTTTTTAATTAAAAAAAAATGTCAATTTGTGACATGGCCATTACATGTAAACTGGCAAATCTCTAGATACTTGAGAGCTATAAAGGAAAATATTTTTAAAAATATTTTTTTAATCACCTTGTCCAAACTGGCATAGCCACACCAGGACTTTCCTTCCTCTCTTTTCTGGCAGCGAAAATATTTCCTAAGGCTAGTGAAAAAAACATGTATTCATGAGCTTGATATGTAGTGGAGTCAGGGTTAAAAGTAGCATGTCCTGGTAACCAAAAAGTTCAGAAAATCATCAGAAAGTCAACAGTATTCTGTCCTGAGGACAGCTCTCATACACCCTCAACAACGACATCAAGAAAACTGATCTTCAATGTATCCCAGCACACAAACCCTATTACCTATTTTCGCCTCAGAACTGAACACAACAGAATGAGACAACATATGTTCTGGAAATTAAGATAAGCAGAACTTGCCCTTGTGGAGAATCACCAGAAAATGCCAACCATATCAAAGCTGCATACTCTATTAAGAGACATGAACAAGATTTTGGCCCCAAACCCCCCTATAAAAGATAATCTATACAAGGAAAAAACTGCCTGATCTGGAAACCACACAGTTCAACTCCGCTATGAGATTACTCATCTAAACCCTTCAGCATGAAAATGAGAATGAAGAAAAAGAAACAATATTCTATAAAAATTTTAATTCGATTTTGTATTTTTCTCCCACACCCATTCTCGGATCAAGCTGAAACTCTGCACAATTATTCATTGACATAGACAAGACATGAATCAATAAAAAGAAGTAACCAATTAGACAATTAATTACTGGTAATTTATTATTTTGTTTATTAGCAACAAGGGAAACTAATACTTCAGTATTGAGAGTTATGGTTAAATTTATTGTGTTTAGTTCCCTTTAATAATTGTTAACGCTATTTCTTCCTCACGCATTCTCCAATCAAGTTGATACTTATAACAATTATTTATAGCACAAAAAAAAACATAAATCAATTACATTTTTTAAAGAATTTTTTGAGTCATCTGTAATCAACATTAAATAACATAATGAAATGTGTTTTATACCATACAAAGAAAACATTTGAAATACTTTAAACTTATATTGATTTTTAGAATTCACAGAATTGAAATGTTAAACAACTATTACCTTGTTTTCCCAGTTTCTTGTGAAACTTCATGAAATGATTGTAACTCTATTAATTCTGTTGGATGCTTTGTGCAGTTAACTGTAGGAAAACTGGATACATCAAGAAAAAATAAAAAAAACAAATAGAAGGCATTTCTCTAAATTTGTATTGTCAGTAGATTATGACATTATGATTAAATACATAGATTATGAATATCGCGTGTGTCTTTTGCCAACATTTTCCAAAACAGCTACAATACTTCCTAATGACTCCATAAAGCTAATAAAAGAATCTTGATGTTCAAATCAATGTGTTTCACATCATGGCATTTAAGTATTTCCCAGAATTTTCAATGTCAACTTAAAAGATCAGTCTTTGTAAGAATCTTCTTAACGCTGAGGTGCACATTGTATTCCGAACTGCCAGAACATCATTAAGTCAACTCAAATTTAAACCCAAATTCAAGCAATGATTAGCACAGATGCAATGAGTAAAAGATGTTTTTCTAGATATCAACAGCAGCGTCATGTGATTGAAATGACATACAGAATATCCATCACTTCCACAACCGATAGTAAAGTAAGAAAGTCAAATTTCTCCTTTCAGACCTAGCAATCTATGGGGCAGATAATGTTAAGGTCATCCGTTTCTTTGGCCAACAGTTAAATAGCAGGGTGCCCACAGCCAATGAAGAATCTTAAATCCAAAGTTTAATATTTCATTAATTTTCATTAGTTTTAAAACGATGTCTGCCATATCTTTTCCAGTTAATTATGGTACAGTACCAATTGCTGAAGTGTCGCATGCATGCTATAAGGCATCCTCACTGTCTACACTTTCATCATCGTTGCCACTCAAATCTGCATCATATGAAACTTTTTTGTCATCCATATATCCTTGTATAGGAAAGTTTGGATTATGGATTTAATATCATGGGCTTCCATAATTTTTGTAAGACATAATTATTTTGTTCATGAGTGACAAGTTTAATGGCTTTGGGTTTGTTGACTAATGCCTCCATGTTGGTTATCAACGCAAAATAAATTACCAAATAAATCTTGTTCTAGATGTGAAAAAGTTAACCAATTTTTTTTTATTTCTGGAGGTCTTTTTTTGTAAAAGATACATAAGTTAAATTTTATTGTCTTCCCAAAGAATATATTTTTTTGATTGTCATCAAATGCTTTTTTGAAGTCAACATAAAGTCAAATGTTATTTTCATGTTGCTACTGCTTTTTAAAAAATATTTCTATGGACAGTGACGCATCGTTGATTAAGTGGTCAATAACATACAATATATATGTACAATATACAACATATTTTAAAGAGAACTGAAATTGGAAAAGAAGCAAATTTTATCTATGTAAAACTTACCTTGTTTTAAGATTAAAATTACACTGCCCACACATGTAGAATGATATTCCTTGCGATGGCCCACTTTTTAAACCAGTTTTTAGTAAGCAGTATGAATCTTAATAGAAAAACAAAACACTTAAAGAAGAACTACCTCAACAATATAGATCTATAATTTAAAATAAAAAAATAGCAGGCTTCTATGAATATATACATTTTCTACTCAATATTACTCTATTAAAATAAGTAAATCTCTTTATTAAGTGTATTTACTCTAGTATTATGATTAGGTCCATTATATTTAAATGTAACAGCTAGAAAAGAAAAAGACAAGTATATATACTATTATATTTCATTATTATATCCTTAATAGTCTAGCTAACACTGTACTTTCCAGAAACAAAATGAAGGCTAATATGAAGTTGTGTTATTCTTTGTAAGGAATTACATAGACATAAAATACATGCCTTATATTGTAGATCTAGGGTATTTAGACTTTATAATTAGCCTAGTAGACATATGACTTAGTAACTAGATTATAAATATCATATATAATATAATATATTTATCTTTTATAATACAGACGTTACTTCAAAAAAGAAGATGGTTACATCCTACACATCATGCATCTAGTCATATAAGATAAGATAAGAAGAACATACTTTTTTTTAACTGTCATATATAATATATAGATCATATTCTAGGTCTAATTATTAACAATTATTTTATCAGTTCTTACTGTTATGATTGGGGCATTTAATCCATTCTTCATCCATTTCTGATATTCAGCAAACTGTCTTACCAGTAGTACTCTTAGACTTAGTGAGTCAGTTAGTGTCTAGACAGTGTGAGTCTAGTAAACTTTCAGTAAAGTAGTTGGACTCTAGATCTAGATCTTGTTAAGTTAGTAAGCAAATTTACTAAACTTTAGACAAAGACTAGATCTAAGTTAAATTAACGTAGGTAGGGACTAGACTCTAGAGGTAGGCCACATTGTGAATCAATCATCATTATTGATCATTATTCAATCTAATGACTAATCAGATCAATCTCTCTAAACAAAAAAAAAAGCTATTCTATAGTTTAAGTATAGAGTTATAGACTCTGTCTCTGTCTATAGAATACTATAGTATAGTCACTATAGTGTCTATAGTCTACTATAGTCTATAGATCTAGGTCTCTAGGATAATTATAAGTCAAGACTGAGTCAAGTCAGTTACAGTTAGTCAGTATAACTTAAGTCTTATTAAGTATAACTTATTATAATAAGTCATAAGACTAAGATTAAAGATGATAAATCATACTCATAGTGACATGTCATTACTTATACTTATAGTACTGTAGTAGTGTAGTACTATCACTATTACTACTTAGTAAACTATTAGATCTAGATCTAGATCTAGTATTTCTATCATACTCAACTAAATCACGATTCATTCATAGTCATGATTAAAATTTAAATGATCATGATGATGATAGTCTGAAAGTCTCATAGACATAGTCACACTACTTATCACTACTAACACTAGTATCATAATCATAGTATCAGTATGAGATTGATAATAATGATACGTGAATACATGTAACAATGTAACATGATAGTGACAGTCATTGAGAGTCATGATTCATGATTGATACTGATAGTGTTTCGCTAAATACTCAGTAACTGACTCAGTAGTATTCTAAGTAGATCTAGATCTATTATATTATCATCTATAGTCTAGTATTCTATACTCTATTGAACTATTCTAAGACTAAGAATCTTGTCTTAGAATTAGAATGTCACCGTATTGGCGTATTGAATGTGCCAACTGTTACTTACAGTTTGAGTTTAAGTCAGTTACGTTAAGGGAAAATTTTGGGAAACACTGCCAGTCTGCTCTAGACTTTACCAGTATAGAGTATACGGTAGAGTATACGTAGGTCTAGACTAGATTCTAGATCTAGTACACATCGTCATATAGCATACTGGCATAATAGACATGAATGATGAATGATGAGATCATTCAATCATTGAGATGAACTGAGAGATATGTTGTTGACAAATTTACAAATTAAGCAGATTGATCTCCCTTGTTTAGATCTCTTATGTTCTCCGATCCACAATTTTGTTCCTATGACCTACACTGCTACACCACAGCTAGTCCAGATTAGTTCTATGAAAATGTGGCCTGCGACTCCTTTGAATCCACCAAAGCAAAATATATCGCCATTAATCAGAGTAAGTGTTCTTCTAGATTCTTAGTTTCTAAATAAACCTTACTGGATGACCGCCATTTCGTGTGGTGTGCGCTTTGGACTGTCACTATCGTCTCGATGGTTTCGAGTTCGAACCCAGACTCAGAGTCAGACCCAGTCCATTTTGAATAATTTTCTCCTTACAACAAACGACATACTGTCACATACGATTTGTTACTGTTACTCTGTTACGACCCCCCCCCCAGGCTAGCGACTAGTCGTACTCAACCCTCAACATTCTGGCCCTTTAGATCTAGAGTCTAGATCTAGTACCTTTACTTTAGAGTTTAGAGTCAAATCTAGAACTGTATTTATTTTATACTATTATTATTATAATATAATTTTTAGATCTAGTCCTATCTACTAATCTAGATTCTAGATAAATCTAAGAGCCTACTTCCTAAAATGCTAAAAAATAGATTTAGATTAATTTAGATTATATTTGTAGATCTATTATTCTATATTAATTATTATAATGTTATTATATAGATAGATCTATATAGATTTACTATATAGATCTACTTAAACTTAGTCTTAAGTTGACTTAACTGTGGATGTTAAGTCAGTGTGAAGCATTGGGTTACTGGAGACTGAAGGCCAGTGATAACTGAAGGTTGAAGAAGAGGAGCCAGGAAGTTGAGAAGCCTTATGACACTCATGTCAGACAGGTGCCTGATGTGGTCCCTAGGGTAGTAATAGATCTACTATTACTAAGTTATTACTTGTAAACACTTGTGTAACAGTTATTTTTATTACACTAGCTTACACATCATTGATTAGTTCCAATGCTATAGGCCCTATTAGATCTAGTATATCTATCAACTATTAATTCTATTCTTTTGGTCTGGAACAACCCCTCCTTTTTTGAACTTCCAATAAATGGCCTTCATTTTTAATGATCTCCTAACAAACTTTCTAGAGCATGAATTCTAGTATCCATTACTGCTCTCTAAACTCTCTATCCTTTTCAATCTCTCTCTGGAAATTTTTTTTTTTTACCTGTGCATTGTACAAGTATTGTTTTTTGACATAAGATTTTTGGCTTGAATTAAAATTATCTGCTTATAACCTGCCCCCCCCCCCCAATAGACAGATACACACTCTGTAAATTCTAGTATCTTTTTTTACTATTTCCCTTACTTCGCCCTCCCACAACATAAAGTGTAAAGTTTCAGTTGCTTTTTGACCAGATCTTCCTACTTGCCCCCACTTTTGTTACACTTTTCAGCCCTTGATTATTTCATTGACATCCCTTACATTTTTTAAAGCCTTCTTCAGTGGGTTTAACCCTCATAGAAGGCCCCTGTACCTTTTTTTTTTTCGAAAATAGTAAGATCTTCTAATTAATTATTTTGTTTTTGTTAATTTTATCCCTTATGAATGCACCTTGCTTCCACCCTACATTCATTATAGCATTTGAATTATAGAACACATAAATATATAAAATAAGTGCAACTCCCACCCCAGAAAACATTTGATTATCCAGGTCTATGAATAATTTCCTTTTTTTAAGTTTTCTAGGTGGACTGCTCTAACAGCAGGTGTTATTTATGGAATCTATAGATACAGTAAGTAAAAATGTTAATATTGAAACATTCATTTATTTAAAAAAATAAATAAATTGCGCAGTGTGGTCTGAATGCATGTTGAATTAAAAAAGAAAGAAAAAAAAAAGATATATTTATTGATATAATGGAGTCATTCTAAAAGTAATGTAAACTAAACATCATAGCCAAAATTTTGTATTTTATTTATTCTTTTAAAATAACAGGGAGATAAGAATCTTGTGCTGTAACAAGTGAATCATTTGTTTCAAGCTAAAATATCTTACATACTTACATAGCTTGTTCGAAGTTGAATAATCTTCAAAAACAAATACTTTTGTTTTTTAAACTAAGTAAGCATGTTTTATGCACATACATACACACTTTTTTTTATAAAACAATATTTAGAGAGGGCTTCATGTTATTTCACATTCATTTAAAATTTAATTTAAATAGAAGTCCATATGAAATGCCATGTGAGAGCACCACCGATCCACAGATACTGCCTACAACTTACAAGTTATCTTGTGATTCTAAACCTGTAACAATTAGTCACTTTTGTTTTTCTTTAGACTACTTATCTACCAGAGAAGTAGAAATTCAAAAGCATGAAAATGAAATAAAAGAAAGGTACAGACAAAAAATGGAAAAAATTAAACAACAGAGAACTGAAGGTAAGTTTTAACTGGTTACAATGGGTTGCATTACAGTGATAAGAATTTTCAAAATTTCATTTGATAAAATTTTTCAGACTCCCCTCCCCCTTTCCCATTTCTCTGATTAAAAAAAAAAACATCGGAATCCGAAGAATTGATCACACAATTAATATGAGGGCCCAGATTGTGTCTCAAAACTAAGTAAAGGAACCTCTTTATTGTGTGAATTGCATACTAGATAATAGAGAAATGTAATGTTGATGTCCACTTCTGAAATCAGAAAAATAAAAGCCATAAATGGAAAGATTTTAGAAAACAATGTTTGCAAGAAATGAAACTTAAAACATGATATATTACCTTTTAACTTAATTTTTGAAGCATTTTCATTTTTTGTAATGCGCATATTTTGTATCATTGCAGAGGAAATGGCTCTTCTTGGTAAAGAAGCGGGAGTTGCATCAAAGTGATCTTTTACAGTTTGGTGATAATGTAGAATGGAAAAAAAAACAATGGACTGAATGTGTGTTAAACTGAGAACTTATGAAAGTGTCTTTTACTCTAGATTGTTTTCATAATGTAATAAAACCTAGTTGAAACTTGATTGATTTTTATTATCTTTTGACCACCTTTTGTGAAATCTGCCCATGTGGAGTTTCACCAGAGAATGCTGACCATGTCCTACAAAACTGTTCTCTTTGCCAAGAGGCAGTACAAGACCCTGGCCCCAAAACACCCCCATAGAAAGAAAACTATATGGTTATCTCCCTGATTTGGAAACCGCTTTGCAGTTCATCTCATACAGTATATTGGTCTAGTCATCTGAACGCTCCAACATGAAAATGTGGAAGAAGAAGAAGACCATTGAAAAGAATGTTTTTTAAATGCTCTCGATTGTCATTGAAATGCTTTTTTCACCAGTATTGAAGAAGTATAGATCATTGAACTCTGTGTCTAAAATAGATTTTTTATTGGCTTTGAAACTTAACAAACTAATGCAACATGAAATATACAAAACAAAAATCAATCCACTTTTATTGCTTGGGATTCCTTTGTGCAAGTAGTGCGTGAACATCCTTGATAACACTCAGGTGAGCTGCGTTGTTGGGATGGCTATTTTATTATGTTTATGTCATTTAAACTATCATCTTGATGGTTCCAGGATAGAACCCTGCCATCCTGTCTGAGGTTTGGACTAAAGGATGTAATAATCTTCAGTTCTGAAGGAACATCTGAAACATTAAAAACAAATGCTGCTAAGTGTTTTTAAAATATATATATTTCCTACTAAGAATTTTGTTCCACACTTCCTAATTTGGATTTGGGAGAAGTAAGAGGCGAACATGGTGAGCAGTTCCATAAAAAATATTTTTCTCACACAGAACAGTTATCAAAGGTGCTGGCATGATGGGTGAAAACCATTTAGAATTCATAATTTTTTTTTTCCAAAGTTCACGCATTGCAACACGTGTTCAGATATGATTGATTTATTTTTCCAAGTTACACAATAAAAGTGGTTGGGTTAAGGTTGTGAGATGTTACCTAATGCCCTATAAGTTTGTCCTTGCATTTGCGAACTGGTGGTGAAAAAATGGTATTTTAAAAAAAAAATTTCTGTAAGTCTTGTTTTAGAACAGTTCCAGAATAAGGTACTGGTAGGTCAAGTGTACCCAGTAATTTCCTTTCATCTTCGGGGTTTCTTTGAAAACACAAAAAATATCACAACATCCTTATCTATTCAAACTACTCCAGACAGGGCCGGCCTTACAAATTGTTGGACTCAATTTAATGGATGTTAGCGGAGCCCCCTCTTATAATTGTTTTTTTACAAAAACAACTATTACTATTAATTATATCAGCATTTATTATTGAACATGCATAGGAAGCAAAACCAATAGTCGCCGGTGGCTTAATTAAAGTTACGAAAATCGTACGATACACTAAATATGTTAACCCTTTTAAGTCCTACATTTCTAAAACCTGTGACATGATTGATAGTGATATGCTAAATATAGATTATAGGCCCTATTTGAGCAATCGGTCAAATCAGCCTAAGGCCGGCCCTGATCACATGTCCAATCAACTCAAGCAAGTCAATTTTCTGTCAACGTTTGATCCGTTTTTTTTTAATTGTCTTTTTGCCTGAAAGCTAATTCCCTGAAGTCTAAGATCATGAAATATTTTCGGGGCAGTGACTAGTTGCTCCATCAAAGTGAAAAATGAAACCTGCCCTGGAAAGTATAATAGGGAACAAAATTTATTCAGATTTGCTTTATTCTAGCACTACTTGTAGATCTATCTTCGATAAAAATCTCAACTATTGTTTCGCATTTTTTATTGCGCATCTCACTAGTTCTGTGAAACTGTCAAGAATTTGCGAGTTCCTGCTCCAGATATAATAAAATAACTTGTCAACTGGGTTTCATTAGGTCATGGAACCATGATTAGGTTGTGTTTAGTCCTGTGAAACACTGACTGTACTTATCCTTAGAGAATGGAATGGGTTATGCCTGAATCAGTCTGGGAAACCAATGACTTAGCAGATTTCAAGCAATTGATTAATATGCACGCCTAGATTGACACATGAAATACGTTGGACGTAATTATCTTCTTTTTTGATGTAACGTCTATATAAGATACAAGCTCATAATAGGAATTTCCTGACCCTCGTCAATTGTGGGCCATCTGTCGTTCGGACTTATCGATGGTCCCGGGTTCAAACCCTGCCCGCTCCCATCCCCCGCCGTCCTGCGGGAGGTTTGGACTAGGAAGTAATTATCTTCAACTCTGAAGGAACATCCGAAATAAGTAAAACATTTTACAACATCTACCCTATCGATCGTAAGGTCTGAAAAGGGAACTTTTTAATTCTTACATCACAATTGGAATCTACACACCGATTAAGTTTTGAATTGTTTTAATTTTTTTTATTTTTGCGCAGCAGCAACTTTTTACCCATGTATTCGCTTTTGAAAAGGTACAATTACAAATGAAAGGATATGTACATAATATTAATAAATGTATTTTATCAGCATGCCACGATTAACAACATAAAAAAAGAGGAATTTCTTTCCAAGTACCAAACTTAGAAACACTTCAGAAGAATAAAAAGTACAGTAGCTATAATACATAAAACATTAAACCATAACTTACGGTACTAATTAAAAAAAAACGATTCTAATAAAATACTCAGAATGACACAATGATAGAGGCACATGTTTTATTCCATACGCTAGAACAAATTCGTAGGCCTACAAGTGCTCCTTCCCTATTGCCATTAGAGAATGGAATGGGTTTCCTGAATCAGGAAAACTAACGTCTTAGCAAAGTTTAAGTCATTGCATCATGCATGACAAGATTGGCACATAAAATACGTAACGTCTATAATAATAATAATAATCTTTATTGTCCTTACGGAAATTTGTCTTACAATTTGTGCATTACACGAAACAAAACATTGTAACTAGAAAAACATGTACAATCACACTAGACTCACTCATAATTTACATTTGTAAAAATTTTGTATCAAATTGTTTCTATTTAATGATTTGATTGCCAGGGCATATATAAGATACGATAAATAAAATAAGCACTAGACAAACCAGTGGCGACAACGTTCAAATGATTCAAAATGTTGACAGCAGTTTCTGATATCGGTTCGTGATTTCTTTAAAAAAAAATAATTAAATAGCCAATTATGATAGGGCCTATTTCATATCTAAGAGTACAGGAAGTTTGCTGACTTAAGTTGCAAAGTTCTTTGACTTGGTGCTCAATGTATATTTCTTTTGTTATTCAAGAAAAAATGCGAGAAAAAATTGAAGAACACTTAGCTCCGATTGATATTACTTGGCGTTCTTTCCCTTTGAATAACACAAAGTAGGCCTAATTAGTGTTAACATCTTTAGCACATTAAAATATGTAAATCGCTTAGGCTTATAGACCATTATTTATTTTGCACAAAACCTCCCGCAGGATGACGGGGGATGGTAGCGGGCAGGGTTCGATCGGCACCTTCGACATAGGGGTCACGGAGGTCATGGTTCGATCCCGGGATCAACGAGACCACCGAATAATAGTCCACCACACGACCAGGCAGCCATCGTAACCTGGCAGCGCCAGAAAACAACTAGTCTATAAATAATAATAATATAAATTTAAAAAATATATATTTTAAGCTAGTTTTAAATAATAATCATATAAATGTTGAAACAATGGATGGTTGTTCAAATGTTAATGATAAATTGAATAAAACGAAACCAAGGGTAAGGCCTGTCCGATTTGACAACCTCGCCTAATAATAATTCGCATTTATCAGTAAATTGCCGAAGCTAAAATACAACCACCAAAGGGCCATAAGTCATGCACTTCTAGGTCTAGTTTCTAAGTGATCTATTCGAACATAATATTAATAAAAACATGATTTAGCTCAGCTTTTGTTTTAGTCGGTAGAATTAACTGCTATCAAAGCGTGCGTGATAAATATAATGGTTTACAGTTTCGCCAGCAGTGAAAATGACACTGTACTGGTTTTATACACCTTTATTTATTTATTTTTTGCTGGGTGTTTTGTAGCACCACCAACAGAATTCGTTTCAGCAGGTGTAACCATTCAAAATCTACTATCTCATTGGCTTGGTAGTGAAGATTTCCATTTTATATACTATCATATAAAAAGGATAACAGCAACTGTCATAATACATAGCATTTTGCCATTAGGTATGTTACATGTAGCATATTGATAATAGTAATAGTAATATTTCTACTAATAATGATAATCTAATTTAAATAGTCTAATAACTAATAAATAACTGTAATATTATATAATTATAATTATTCATATGTTGTTGTTTTTTTTTGTTAGCAAGTTAGATCTAGAATCTAGATCTAATTAACAAAATAGAGCTTAAAAACAAACATATATATAACAATTTGCTGTTTTTAAAAAAGCTATTAATATGATTTTGAGAAAAATCCACTAGAGAAATATATTTATATTATATAATATATCTATTAATGTATAATTTATTCATTTGGTTGAAAGCCCGACAGTAATGGGATGGGGAAGGGGGTGTTCAAATTAGAATTAGAAACATCAAATAACCAAAGGGTAGCAGTACTTCAAAGAATTTAACAATCTTTTATCTTATATGTCAAGAAACTCCTAGATTTTCTTTTTAGGATGTAAATATATATATTAATATTATATTTTCTCTTAGTCTTAGACTTTCATGACCATGGGTATAACATTTTTTAAAAATTGACAAAAAAGAAAATTTGTTGATCTAAAAAATAAAAACATACATGTATGTGATTTCAGCTTTTAAAATATTGTGCTACATTCTAAAAGTATACATAAGTACCACAGTATACATTTATTACATGAATTTAAGCATGTGTAATAAATCTGTAATAGTCTTTTGTTTCTTTCTGCTCAAACATGTGTTTTGGCTTTTTGTTAAATGTCTTTCAAAAATAAAATATATACATGTGCAGCTGATATATATATACATTGTTATCATGTTGGATTACTGAGTGTGTCAGATTATCAAGATTCAACTTTATATATAAAACATGTAAACAATTTAATTTTAACATCAAACACAAATTGTTATAATTTCTCTGTTCTTTAAACCTGTCAGCCTCTCAAAATTTTGGATTTCAACTTGAGTATAAAGGTGATAAGGCTGACAAATTTGTTTCTCAGTTCAAACTGTAGGGTTGTAGATAAGTAAACTTTTAAAAATTAGAATATATAGAGGCCTACTGTTATCTTTTTAATGAAGACTTATTATTTTTTACCTACAGGTTATTATCTAGGCCTTGGTTTATTTGCACCAGAGTTGAGCTTGTACAATTTAGATCAACTGAGCATCCTCTGGTCAGTTTATTTGATCTTCAGCTTGGTACTACTTGGCTTCTCACTGTTGCTTGCAATCTACTGGCATGGTGGGAATTGGGATAATCATCCATTGGCCAAAGAGTTAAAACTTCTTGGTGGTGAAGGTAATTCATGGCGGTCAGTGGCATCATCCATAAATGTGGAGTTCAGGCGTGTAGATAAGTTCACAAGTGGCATACCCAGTCGACTTGTGGCTGTGACTGATTCATGGATTATCAAAACCTCAACTTACTATGTTTATATTGCTCATCAGAATGACATTCACTTGACTCTGTCTGATGCAGAAGAGCATTCATTATCATATCAGAACCAGATGGCAGTACAGTACCTTAATATTACGGTGGCTAGCATTCAGCCCGGATTAAAACCATTCACAATAAGGTCAGGTATTTTAAACAATTGCAAAATAGAAATTAGACCAGCCCTCTCAAATATAAAAAAAATGTACCATTAAAGGTTCTTATAGTATTGTTTGGGTATAGATAGAAGAAATACAAGTAAGGTGAACAGCATTTCTACTTTTTCACCTTTCCTGAAGTGTTTCTAAATTTAGCTTTTTTATCAATATTCATATTAAGTATGAGTATTCACTTACATGTTGTGCTAAACTCTTTTTAAAGATTTTTTTTTCTTGTTTTCTCAAGTAGAGGGTCAACAAAGAATATATATTATATATCAGTATTCTAATATAAATGGCTAACTTAAGTTATATAACGTGTGTTTTTGTCTCTTTGTAATTTCGTAATTTTTATTTTTTTATGAACCCTAATGCCTTGATCTTTTAAAATTTATTCATTCTCATGGGGACTCCATGACAGTAGTTCATCTATTATAACAATTTAAAGGTATTTTGAATTAGTTTGATTGATTGCTCATTATCTATAAAATGATGAAGTAGTTTTTTTAGTTTTATTTCAGTTTGCAATATATTCTTTTCTGGATGGAAAGACTATCCCTGATGATTAAAATTTTCAGAGTTATCTAAATTTAAATATTTTCTTTGTGTTGTGTTGTTTTACTATTCTACTACTGTTGAAAACATTGGCTAGCTCCTGTCTACATGATTGTGTCTTTTTTTTTTCTTTTTTATTATGCCTAATTATGATTGTTTACAATGGTTCAATGTGATTTCTTTTTCCCCCTATTTTATTTCTCTGTTTGATTTTGTCCCTAATGCCCTATACTTCTTTTATTCTTTTTTCTACATTTTGCTTATCACAGTCTTAATTTTTTAATGACAAAGCTAAATTGACTTACCTGTTAGCTCATTCATTTTTTTTTTATCTATACAATAAGTCAGTTTAGCGTAAAATATGGATTAAAAAATTATTTTTTTTCATATTATACCTGTATTGTTGAATAAATAGTACTTTTATTACAGACTCAACTCTCTAGAACTGGGAGATCTAAAAGAAAAGTTACAAGCACCTATCAGGAATGCTAGAAACATCGTTATTCAACAGTCACTCAGTGATAGATTTTTAAAATCTTTTAAAGAGTTTGTGGACAGTAATCCTATTTATGTATTGCCACCTACCATGGTAAATCAATTTTTTCTTTTTCTTTTTTTTTCTTTTTAAACTATTAAAGCAGCTTTCATAAAGCTTATTTCATGGAGTTCATGGTTTTTAAGAGTGAAAAAAGTAGGATCTACTAAATTCTTTTTTATAAAAAAAATCCTAATTTTTATAGATGCATATGCCAGGTATAAGCAATTTGAGCAGCTGCTTATGCAATGATTTTCTACTTTTGAGAAATTATGTAGAATTACTACACCCCTGATTTACATAATTTTAATGAAAATAAATGAAAGTCTTTGTATCAAGTAAGCTCTATACATAAATCATCATCTTAGAGTTTTCCATGAAGCCATGGAATCAAATACAGTTGACTCTGAATTGCAAATGAACATATGGGGCGCAGTTGGGGAAAATAAAGGTAGTTGGCATGACACCCTGCTTGTTAACAATCTGCACTATAGATCGCAAGGTCTAAAAGGGAAACTTTTAAAGGAAAATGTATTGACTTTAAACAAAACAAAGTAAGGATTACACTTCAGAAAGGAAATGAACTGAATAATATGAATATCCAACATGTTACTTCCTGTGGGGTCTGTGGAAACATGAGAAGTGCTAGTTATTTAGGTCAAGAAAGTAAGGGATTCTTATTCTGGTGGTTTATATACAAATAAAGATTAAAGTAACCTATTAAGTAAATTGTAAGTTCAGCTATGTTCATTTGTTTATTATCGTCATGTGGGAAAACTGGATACAGGTGGGTCCGTGTGAGATATTGTTATCATGGGCATAAGAAAGTAGGCCTACCTGCATATGTAAATTAGAGGGGTTTAGTAAGGATAAATATTGTTTTTTAGTAAATTTGTTAATAGAACAAGCCTTGATTTGTTACAGTTGTTACAGTTCACTATAACTCTCTCTTCAACTCCAATTATAACTCTCTCTTGAAATTCTAACTAAGTGAGAGTTGGAGACTAACAAAGAACTGCATTGTACAAATTTACTTGCCTCAATAAATGTTGAAGCTGTTAAGAGTTAGACTTGTTTTAGCTGAAGTATCAACAATAAAAGGAATCATATCATAACACTTCCTATACCAGTGAAGTCCTCAAACATGAGTATTTCATATTTTATGTTTGAGATTTATATTTTCTCTAAAAATGATTTGGTGCCATATTCTGTTTAGATCTTTGGAAATATCAATTATATATGGCTCAATTCGTCTTGGAAGACAATGGAAGCGCCCAGATGAGTCACTGGTTTTAGCTTTGTCTTGAGACGGGGCAGAAGCTGGTGTAACTAATCAAGCCAATCCTAGAGCGGCAGGATTTGCAAAAGTTCGTGCATGTGTATGCATCTGTTTCAGGGCTAGCTGACAGGGCAGCTTTCTTTTTTTTTTTCTCTTGATTAAGGCCACTTCATTTCTTTTGCTCTCAGCAAGGATCATCCCAGCATGCACAGTCTGTTCCCATGCACTCTGGTCTTTAGCTATTTCTTCCCACATACCTCGTTGATGTCTTTGGCTCTCATGTCTCGCTTGCAGACATCTCTATAGGTTAGTCTTGGGCAGTCTTTGGGTCTGACTCCCTCCACACGCTCAGCATATAAGATATCTTTCAGGATTCTACCATCTGGTGACATGTCCGAGCCAGCGTAGTCTTCTTTGTGTCAGGAGAGCATACATGCTGTGCATATTGGCCAATCTCAAAACTTCTTGATTGGAGTCATGGTCCCTCCAAGAGATGCGCTTTATGCATCTCAGGCAGCGCAAGTGGAAACTATTTAATCTGTGCTCTTGGTACATGTATGTTGACCAGCTTTCACTGCCATAAAGAAGAGTGCTCACAACACAGGCATTGTAGACTAGGATTTTTGTTGCTGTGGTCAATTTGGCATTTTCCCAGACGCGCTTGGAGAGTTTTGACAATGCTGTAGTAGCTTTTTTTATTCTTTTTTTGGAAATATCAATTATGCTGGTGAAAGCAACTACAATGTCTTGAAAGTTTTGGTCAGTGGTCTGATTTTTTGTTTGGTGATTACAAAGTCTGTCTATATGCAATGAACACAAAGAAAATCATACAAACTGAAAAACTGGGGAGTGTTTATTGTGCATGTATATTGTGGCAGAAAGAGGGAAAAGGAGTTTTCAATCAGACTGTCATAGCACCTTGCTAGGCCACTCAATGCCTCTACATGATGTAACATACCATACACCAAGCACCTAATGTTAGAAATTGATTGATAGCTTCATGTTGAAGGATTGGTGAACATCACAGGTGACGGTTGTTTTGGGTGGGTGCAAAAGATGTTCAGTGCAAGGAAAATCTTTGATGTTTTATTTTAATTATAAGAAATGTCTTCAAATTTACCATTTCTTTAATGAAAAGAAAGAAGGAAAAATAAAGAATGAAGGAATTCAACTAAACCAGAATTTTTATTTATGTGAGTTTATTTGTAAACCTTTTTTCCACTTAACTTGAATTTCATTTTTATATGTTCATTGTGTCTCAGAATAACCAAAGATTATAACAGCACTATTTCTTTTTATCTTTTAACATAAAAAAAACTGGTAAGCATTACTGTTGACATGTTTCCTGGATTTCAGAATCTAAAAAGGCAACTTAAATTAAAAAGCAAATATTAAAATGTTTTTTATGATAGTTAAAAGTAAAAGTTGTATTAACCAATCATATTTGCTTCATTCTTCTCAGGAAGTTGAGCAGTGTATTGGCTGCATGCAGAAGATGTCAGATGTTAAGTTGCAGAAAAACTGTGATAATCCTGAGGGCGGAGTTCCAGACAACAATTGCGTACAGTGTTTCTGCCGCCCTATGTGGTGTATGGAATGCATGGGGAAATGGTTTGCCAGCCGTCAAGACCATCAGAGGCCAGAGACATGGTTATCTAGCAAATCCCCTTGTCCTACTTGTAGAGCTCGCTTCTGTGTCCTAGATGTGTGTAAAATACAAACAGCTCAATAATACATTTGTTTTTGTTGGACATATTTTTAACTGTTGTCAACATAACACAATGTATAACAATGAGCAAAGGCAATATTATTCATCCTGCAGTCACATAGAAAATATTAAGATTGATCTAAATTTTATAACAAAATAACCTTTGATATAAATAAGAAAAAGAGAAAAATAGACACACACTTGTGTGTTTTGAATGAACAAATTGCATTGTTTTTACATTATATTTGCTAAGTTAATTATTGTGATGGCATCTGTAACTAAAGTTCTTATATGCACACTTTGGAAAATACAAAAAATGTATCCCGCCCAAAAACAACCCTACCTTTACTGTGCTTATTTTCTAATCTAAGAATCCCAGTATCACTTTTCTAACTTCCCCTGGTCACCACCTCTTAAAAAATAATTACTGACTTTTCTTTGGCTTCTTCCTTAATTCAATGTTTCTTTAATTCAGCATTTCGTAAGCTCTATGTTGCTTTTGGTCTGAACCCTTTTTGTTGTCACTGGCATCTCTCTCACTCAAGATTTCTGATCTTTTTTTTTTTTAACCTTCACCCAAAACACTCAAAATAATATAGTTAAACCTACATTTCATTTTGATTTATACACACACAAAAAAAACAAACAGTATTCAGGTATTCATTTTTAATGTCAGCTTTATATGACCAAAAAAAAAAATTATACAATGTCTACAAAAGCAATTTTCGCACCAAGGTGTGGTATTGAAATTTACGCACAAATAGACTTTAAATAGTGCTTAAAAAGTAAGAAAGTATAGGCCTAATCTTGTAATTTTCAAGATGCTGGCTTTAAAAAAACAACACCATATTATGTCAAAATTGTGAATAAAAAATCATTATTGATAAATATATAGATCTACTGAGATTTCGATTGTGAAAATATCTTAGTTGTTCTAAACTCAAGGTAAGTAGGCCTGACATTACTCGCGGCCTGCGAGCCTTAGTTTGTGTTTACTAATCTAGTGGATTGGATTTAGATGTATGTTAAACTTAGCTAATGATCCTCTCAAGTTTTTCTCTTTCGCTACGAAAATAAAATTAGGTTTGCGAAAATGGGTTTACGCGAAGCCGATACATTCATATCTATTAAAAACGAAAGGAGCGATAGATGAGTAGGATATAAAGTTAACCCGATTTGTTAAATGAAAGGGATTATAAAGTATTTAAGTCAGGACGTCTGAATTTGCAGATATATGGGACGAATATATGTAAAAATGCTTTTGAAACACAAAATTGAAGGTTAATTTTATTACGTAATGAAATCAATAGACTATCTTTTGTATTTTCATGTGTCAAAGTAAAAATCTATCTGCCCAAAGTGTAGTTCTTAAAATAAGATCTAGACCCTTTCGATCTTTTCTCATGTAAATATGGCCTAGATCGTTGAAGTTATAATGCTTTCATTGAGTTGGTCAACTTTTTTTTTTTTTTTTTGAGGGTCTTAAATTTGTTTTAGGGCTACACTACAGTCTAAGTTAGCACCCAAGCAACATTTCTGCCAAGTTTTATCAAGATTGGTCAAACGGTTTTGATTTCTATTAGTAACACATACATACATACGCCTTACTTTATAAAGTAGATAAAATAATGTATTGCCTCTAGCCTGGGCTGAGTATTTTTAAAGTAATAATTGGCTCATGCAGGTCAATGCCACTATTTACACTGAATGCAGTCCACTGTAGGCTGTGGAAGTCTGAGACGGCTGTGAACAACAGGTTTTAATTCGGCCGACGGCCTAACGACTGTAAAAATGTTTGTAAAATGTTTTACATGTTTCGGATGTTCCTTCAGAGTTGAAGATAGTTTATTTCCTAGTCCAAACCTCCCGCAGGACGACGGGGGATGGGAGCGGGCAGGGTTTGAACCCGGGACCATCGATAAATCCAAACAACAGTCCAGCGCGCAAACCGCACGGCCAAGCAGCCATCCATGACTGTCATGTGGCCACAACAACGACCAATTTAAGCGTCTTAATTTCCCCAACTAATACATGTCAGGTGGGTGGACTTAGGAGCGCCCTAAAAATGTCAGTCGCCACTGAGATTCCAAGATACACCCCTCACACCTCTGTTTGGAAGCCATGAGCCTATATATAAGCACCACGCCCCCCTCCGGAAATATATATATATATATATGTAATAGGCTTATTGATCTAGTTAATTGGATTTAGATCTATATCAAACGCTGCTAATGTTCCTTTCACATTTTTATTTTGACACGAAAATAAAAGTAAAGTGTGATAATAGTTTTAGGGTCGCCAGGTATATAGCCTTTATATAGGCTATACACTACCCTTAGTTGGAGTACTAGGCCTACTGATCTATTTAATTGGATTTAGAGCTATATCAAACGTGGCGAATGTTCCCTTCACATTTTATTTTGACACGAAATAAAGGTTAAGTGTGATAGCGTAATAGTTTTATCGTCCCCCGGTTGTGGGGGACATTAATCATTCACTATCGTCTGCCAAGTTTTGTCAAGATTGGTCAAACGGTTTTGATTTCTATGCGGGACATACATACATACACCTTACATTCACTTCCATATAGGCCTATATATATATATATATATATATATATATATATGTATATATATATATATATATGTATATATATATATATATATATAGTGGGCCTATATATAACGATGATTGCGAACGGGACATGAAGCTCTTCGTGGCGCTCTTCAAAGTCGACACTAGAAAGTGGACAAATGCACGGGATAGATTCACATGGAGAGAAAGCATAAAGAAAGGGTCCTGCTTGGATTGCAGATGTCCAACCTGTGACCGCAGCTGTGTATCAAGAATTGACCTCTTGAGTCACAAGCTGCAAACTTGCTACTGTGAAGTCTATACAAGGGCATTTCATTTCTTGGGGAGAGACAAAACAAACATAAAAACAAGGCATCTTGATAGTTCCTTGATTGTCTCTAGAGTTCACTTTACAACAAGAGTCTTGACAGTTCCAAAACTTCAATTATCTTTCATTGTTCATTACAACAATTACAGTTCATCATAGCATTATTTGGCACTCTGTAGGCACTCATTTCATGACAAAAGTTCTCAGTATGGTTCTCTCGACAAGTATCCTCCACTGGCAGTAATCTGACAACAAACAATATTATAAAATAGATTACCAAATATCACGGTCAATAATATCTTTATGGATCTTTGTGGATGATGCCAGATGTCACGATAAAATATGATCTTGAGGGGATCTCTAATAATCTTTTTGCCTCTTGGTGATCTTGATGTTAAAGAGCTTGCGACTATCAGTTTCTCTTGTGAGTTGATCTTTGTCTGGGGTACTGAGATCTTATAACCGTGATGCCGAGGATTCTTTACTTGAAGTTGTCAGCTGATCAGATGAGCTACTGTGATGTGCTGTGTCTTTTATATAATGTCTAGATCTAAATATTAACTGTTAGATTCAATGAAGAAGATCCTTTTGATTCAAACACAGAAACTTTAATTATCAACTTGAAAACAGGAACGTATAATACAGTATTTACAAAGCTAACTGTATCAAGAAATATATAATATTCAAATAACTACTAGATTTAGTATAAGTACAAAACTGATCTCTATTAATTCTAACTGAAGAGTAATATACGTCTTGCTTCTATGAGATTCTACCTAAGACTGGCGATTCTAGAACCCGCGTCTTTGTTCTCGTGACTGTATTTGACCTTCTACTAACATAATTAGATCAACCAATCAAACCACCTCTCCAAACAATCAAATACTTTTCTATCAAACGTTTTATGCGTGATCACTGGATGTTTGCAACGTCATTGGAAAAACCCAACAATCTTGAACAGAATTTAATTTAATATTTTAAATTAAAACCTGGCCTTGATACGTGACACCAAAACTTATCTAACACATTTAACAATTTATTCTTGTCACCCTTCTACGCAATCTCATCCATTTTCCTTTTCCACTCAGCCTTTTCCATAGACCTAACATTTATCAATGCCACTAGATGAAATGATGCACAATAAAATCTATACATAGGCTCTACTTACTTTCAAATGCTTATTTACAATTTACTATGTGAATTAGTGACGCTAGGACTTAGTTGGGTTAGAGACTACTTAGAGACAGAAAATCAGTTGGTGAGAGGATTTCATAAGGGTAGGACGTATCTTATCCACAGAGACATCGACTGCGGCCTTTTTGCTGGATTAAATCTAGTTCATGAATTGTTCAACGGTTTGGACTTAGCTTTTTAACTTGTTACCTTGTGTGTGTGTGTGTGTCTGCGTCTTACTGGTTAGTTACAGTGAAATACACCAGCACAAGAAACCCCAGACATCTCCGGAGTAGCCTGATTCTGTCGAAGTCAGACAAGCAGCACTAACTAAAAGGCAGGCAAACATCACAATAAATTGCCACAGATTGCGCTTTAAAAAAGTTATTGTAATTATTATTACAATTTCAAGTAAACCCTGTAGGCTACACGTCTTTGATGCATATTTCTAAAGCTGTTTTTGTATGGGGGAAAACGGTTTGCGGTTTACATATTTAATTTAAAAAAAAAAAAAATGGGTTGATCGATTTCAGAAGAAAAAAAAAAGAATCATATTTTTTGTTCTTCGGTTTTCGATATCTTAACGTCGTGACATACGCGGACGGACAGATCACGCAAAACTAATATTGGATTTTCTCCTTTCGGTACCCGATAATAATATGGGCAAAGGGGAACTAAATATAGATATTGATCTATACATAGATATCTTTCTTGGCTTTTCGACATGACATGGAAAATTCCGATTTTTATTATGGGGATTTTATGAAATTCCCATTTGGATTGTCCCTAGTCAACAATGTATCAATGTATAATAGTTGCTATTGTTAGCTGTTTTTCCCGGCAGTTCATTATGATAACAAAATTTTAGTTAACCGTATAATCATAAGCCTAGATCTTGATCTATATAATAGAAAATTAAGAAGACATATGCTATATATAGGCCTCTCAGTCAACCTGACCACTGTACCAGTCGGACCAGTGCTATTCTGTGTTGTTGGCTACTCCTCGATTAAGCTTTAGTAGCCTACTTTATAGTCTAGTCTTGTAACGTGGATCTAGAATTCTAAATCTTTGCAATAAATCTAGATTTAAGATCTAGTCTAAATATACAATTGATAGTTTGTTTTTTTAACTCTTGCTTCAAAATAGATATTATAACCATGGTCAGAGACAGGATTAATGATATCAGGAAATTAGTCAATGGAAAAAGAGTGTTTTTTATGGAAAATTTGGAGTCTGACCTTTTCATTGAAGGATTTCCTGGTCTTCAACCATTTACAAGAGTAAGTTAATTTAAATTTAGTATAGGCTACTACTCATAGAGGGTTACCACATGTCCGGCAAAAGGAGGTCGAGTCCTCCGGCCGGCCAGACCCGGGCATATTAGCCCAAAGTTTGAAAATGTCCGTTTTTTTCCACTGTCGTCTACTGCAATGACATCTAATCTTTAGTCGATTTAAATACTACATATCTTCTGCTTTAAATTGAAACATTCGCTTAACAGATAGATGGAAAGCTTCATTGTCTTGATTAGAATAGCTTCTTTATAATAAGTGGCATGACAAAAGCAGGTCATAGTGGCCCGTGATACATAGCATCATCAAATCAATGTTGAATGCTTACTGTTGTCAAGTTTTTGTTTGATAATTCATGGTGTCGGCTAACGCGATAATTAGTGCTAGTAGTGAATTCAAAAAGGAGATGTAGATTCTCAGCTCTAACGAAGACTATTAAGAATGCGTGTTTTGGTGATGGTCGTACACAAAAATGAAGCCGTGTTAATAATTGTGATTCGTACGTGTTGGTTGCAAACAAATGAAGCCGTGTTAATGTTTGTGATTCGTACGTGTTGGTTGCAAACAAATGAAGCTCTGATTTAAAACGAAAAGTGCCAGTTTTTAAAGTTTATTTTGTATTTTTTGTCTTCCTTTGTAAGGCTTTGTTTTCCTTAATTTGGGTTAGAGCGAACAGAAAATTGTTATAGCCGTTTTCGAAATAAGAGTCCACCCAGGTTCCAGTTTCCATCCGAGTTGAATATATAGGTATGTTCAAAAAATTTTTTACCCCCCCCTTATTTCCCCCTCCTTCCCCGAGAAAAATCCTCGTTAAGAGAATGAATAAATCTAGGCCTTTAGATCTAGATTCTAGACCATAGACTTAGAAGATGCAAAATATTATGTTCCTAAACATTAATGTTCCATGATTAAACTCTTGAATAATATAATGCCTACATGCGGAAATACCCTAAGATGTATACTCCGTTCAAGATGAACGGTGGTTGAGTGATAAAGCGCTTGGCCTTCGAACCGAGGAGTCTACCAAAGCTGGATGGAGAATGTATAAGAATGGACCAGCCTCTCTCTTGATATCCCCCACCTCACAATCTGCTTACCGGGAAAAATGGAAGGATTTGGTTACGCCAACTGTTACTTTTTTACTTTGAAAAATTATAACGGTCAAACTCGAGTTTTCCCAGTGTGACCAACAAGCTAGTCATTCTTTTCACAACAATATACATCAAAGAAAATCTTTAGAACCGTTTTCGAGATTCGTGTTCAGGTTTTTCCAGAAAACCATCTCAACAATAAATATGAGTTGAATTGAGGTATTGTAAAAATAGTTTTAAAGATTTTATTGGAAAGAATGTATAATAAGCACTATGGCTTTAATAATTTCTTCTAGGTTGGGTTCTTCATCCAGCTCATGATAGTGCCCAAAGCGGAATTTGTTTTGTAAAGTGTTCATCCTACCTGTCTATCTGTTTGCGTATGTCTGGTCACCATTGGCTGATTTGAGAATTGCTGTCTTGTTTTGGGGGGAATCCACACGTCCTTTTAATGCTATCGTCCATGCCTCTGATGTTTGAGTTGCCAGCTGGATACGTACACCGAACTTAACCAACCATTTGTTGATACAGTGTCGTGCTGACTTCTGCTCCACAAGCCCCGCCTCTTTCAGTAAATATAGATTGCATAAAGTAGACTGTAGCCTACTTTGTATTAAGACCTACTATATTTTGATTTTATACATTTCAGACCTTCCTTCAGATTAGTATGACTTAGCTCAAACCTCCTTAGGACGGCAGGGGAATGAAGCTGGCAGGATTCGAACAGGGACCATTGTGATGTATCTCACGATTTTCCTTTGTGAATTGTGTTGTTCACACATTCAGTTAACCTAGGAATGGGGAATCCTTTTGGGCTGTAAAGTTACCTTGCTACGTAGGAGTGAATGTTACATTGCACTGCGGCAGTAGGCCTACCAAATAATCTTGACAAATTTCAGACACTTGCGTTTATACTATGGTCAAATTTGTGCCAGCTGCCAATCTTTAGTGCTATGTTTGTTGTCATGATACTTATGCATTGGTGATGTAGATCACATTAGGAAAAATCTTTGGCCATTTGCATTAATTTTCCAACATTAAAATACCCAATACGACAGCTTAATTCATACCGTATTTTAAAATTGCAGAATAGATTGAGATCTTATTTGAAATCTGATGGTGAATCTCATGCCAATTCTTATCTTCTTGATGCCATGTTGAAAGTGGACAATTTTCCTGAAAAGTTCATTAAGTTTTGTGATAACTATGAATGCTGCACTGATCTTAGAAATCTTATTTTGGAAGAAGGTATTAATTTTTGTAAGCTCTTTTATTTTTTTTTAATGTTAGTGTAATTTTCAAATACACACACAAAATACAACCAATTATATTTTTTTAAATCTCTTTAAATTTTCCATCTGAAAATTAAAGAAATATTTTTTTTTACAAAATAGCAATAGATTAAAATAGTAAAAAAAAAAAAAAAAAAAGTTAAGTTTCATGTTTTTTTAGCGGCCCCTGAAAGAAAAGATAGTAAAAATTCGACATCACAATATTTTAGACCATTCAAAGTTCTGATGCAATGGCTACTTTTTTCTTTTCTGAAAGCGAAAAATCTAATTTTTAAATCACTTATGCAAGCATTTTTTTTTCATAAAAATACACCACTTTTACAACTATTCACTATTAATAGTAACAAACACTTGAGGCTCTTTATTAGAGAAGACGCGAGTCATCATAATTTCAACACTTAATATATGCAAACGGTTTTAGATTTTTTGTCAGTTTTTTAAATATTTGCATTTTTAAGTTATGTAACTTCTGTTATACTATTTACACACAAAAAAATGTTTATTATTTTTTAAGAGAAAAATCTATTTTGTATGCATATAAGTCAGACATAATTTAAAACAACAATTAATAAGTAGTTTTTCATATTATCGCGTGAACTGCAATGTATACACTACAATAGCACACCTAATCAAAGAAAAAAAATTTTTTTACGGAAATGTTTTATTCTTGAGGAAAGAGATTGGCCCTTTACAAAACAATTAGATCAATTATATATTCATTATAAGACATCAGTTAGGCCAGGTTCACATCTAACTTTACATTCACTTTCACCTATCCTTTGGTCTGCTGGACCGCCGGGGCACCACACGAGATCTGTTAACCTTTTTTCTCCATTCTTCTCTGTCATTTGTCTTTGATATAATTTCATTCTGATAATATTGAAACCTGCCTTTTTACCTGCCTGGGTGGACCACTTCGAGGGCTGATTTTGAGTTTGTGTTTCCACACAAACTGTCTTTGTAACCTTGTTTTTTTTTATTCAAATCAATTTGTTTTATTTGATCCAAAAAATAGACATAGCAGCCATTTGCCTCCCCTACAAAAATATTTTCAATTCCTGCCATTTGTCATGTTCAAAGTAAAAAAAAAAATCATTAAACTTGCGCTGAATGACACATTTTATTAAAACTTCAGAAAGATCCTGTTTATTAGTAACCGAATTCGTCATTATTATAATTGTTTTTAGAAATTGATTTTCAAATTAAATACACATCTTTTGTTAAAAAAATAAACTTATTTGTACAAATTAAAAAAAAATATTTTGAAAGCGTACATCTTTTCTCATTACCATCAGGACTAAATTTCACATCTGCTCAAAGGGGCTTGCAAACTAACGTAATTAATACAAGAAACATTTCTACAGAGTCTAGTAGGGCTTTATTATCGCCTTAGTCGGCTTAGTTATAGTCTGTTTCTGTTCTTAGTAAGGTACTAAGGCTAAGATGTTCTTGTTTTAGTGTTAGTGTTATGGGTTGGTTGTAATAGTAGAATATTGTAGATCTAGACGTTTATTGTAGTGTGTTTGTGTAAATCTAGCCTAGGTCTAGTGTAGTAGTTGTAGTGATTTAGTTAGATAGTTGGTTTAATCAGTTTGTGTTAGATAGTTGGTGGTTAGTTTGTTGGTGTTTGGTAGTGGCGTAGATTTAGAGGGTTTTAGTTAGTTGCTGGGTTCAGTTGTAGTGGTGAGTGTATATATTATATTTTATTATTATTTGATTTCATGTAAATAAAGTATCGTTTTGTTTTATTTATCCTAAATTAAAGTTTCGTTATCTTTCTTTTAGTTAGTTTAGTTTAGTCTAGTTGTCTGGTTACTTAGGCGACTCTAGCCCCTTGGTCGTAGACTGAGGTGTCAAGACTGAGCCCACCCAGTAGCGCTAACATCTGCCTACTGTATAAAATGTAATGTTGAGCAGTAAGAATAGGTCCTCACTCTAGAGCCTCCTGACCTGCTCACACTACCAAAACTACTGCAATCGCTGATGGAAAACTGACAGGATATCTTGATGTTGTATCCCGTGGCATACAATGTGAGGGTCTAGAGAAGCAAATGCAATCAATGGCTGTTCTTAATATTTTCAACAGTTTAGCAGTTTGTTTTATCAATTGCTTAGGTTCATTAAAAAAAATCCACAACAAAAAAAAAAGAACATCTTTCAATCTCTTTCATTCCTCCATTCTTTTCCCCTTGACTTTGTTATAGAGCATTTCCCCCAAAACTCTAGGCATGTATTGATGTGCAACAAAAATTTGGTGCCATAGCAATTTGATTTCATTTTTGTTTCTTACTGGACTGACCATTTCTTTTAAAGTATTTCATAACTTTTCATAAAATTGTCTATCCATTGATCCGTTCTAGCTGGAAACGTCCTTTTGAAGTATGTTTGTTTAAATATTCTCTGAAAAAGTTTGAAAAGTCTAAAATTTAGGGATAATAATAGTACTTTATTCAAATATTTAAAGAAATTAGTTACATTAGCTACATTTTTCGATGGTTATTATTTAATTCCAACAGTATATAAGTGTGCATGTTTTCTTTTTATAGTGAACAGAACTTCATCAAGACTGAATTCCACATCTGCTCATACATGCTCATTTAATTCAAGAAACATTTCTAGTGAAGCTTCTAATGGAGAGCACACTCAAGCCACTATGGCCATTCATAAACAAAGTGAACAGGAAAATAATTTAAATCAGAATGAAATAGCTTGTGAAATGAATTTAGACGCTGCACGCAATATGAAGGAAGAACTAATAATGCCTAGCTCTAACGAAGCTCTTGTCCTTCAGGAGGATCATAATAAACAAAAGGATGATGCTCCATGCACTTTGATGGCAGGTTTAAATAATAACAGCCAAGGTGCTAATAAACTTTCAATGCTTGATAAGGAACTCAGTGATTTAACAAGTGCCGGTAGTCAAGGATCTGATGATTCATATTATTTGACAGACTCTGACACAACTGACTGTGTTGAACCAAACCATGAAATTGATAGCCTCAAAGAAACTGTCCCAAAAAATATATCTGAATGTGATGATGACACCCAATACATGTCAACATTAAATGTTTCAGAAAAAGGGAACAATTCTAAAATTAATACTGCCATTGCTGCTGGAAAACTGACAAATGATGATGCTTTATCCAGTGGCATCCACGGGGAAGGTCTAGAGAAAGAAAAGCAATCTATGGCTGTTCTCAATATTTCCAATAGTTCAGCAGAAGATGGATCAAATAGCAACTTTTCACTATCTGTGATGTCTGAAAAGCTGGAGCCATGTTCACAAACGGAAGTGAAAAAACTGTTTGATGGACACTGTGAAGAAAAAGAATGTTTAGATGATTTTTCCACATTTACAGATTCTATACTTAGTGATTTCCCAGAAATTCTTAAAGAGACTTGTGAAGAACCAGGTGTATCTGAGAGAAGTGAAGCTGCTGCTTCTTCTGATTCAGCCATTTCTCAGAATGGGATTCCTTTATCACAGTCTTTGATACGTGAATAGTTGATAACATTTTTACTTTTAAATGTTTTAAACATATGAGACTTTTTACTTGTAAATTTAAGACATTCAGATATTAATGACGACAAGGGAGTCATACATATAGGCCTACATATGTTAAGGTTGCACTGGAGCTTCGAACTTCTGCCGATTTTCACTATCTGGCCATATTCAACTTCGAAATAGTTGGCGGATTAGCAAAAGTATACTTTATTGTCTACATATGTATTAATGTGTATAAAGTGGATGTGGTTTAATTAATGTCTGTTATTTTATTTATGTGTGTAAATGCATTAACATTAATATATTTTTATAATGCTATAAATATAAAAACTAATAAAAACTAATTTGAATGTTATGATATATATCTATTTATATAAAATACTGTGCTTTTTAATATATGATTATGCGCAAAACATCTATAATTACAAAGACAAGCCGCAAATACTTCCTAGAACAATTTCTTCTAGGTGTTTATGACAAGGTTTATGTTAGTTGATGCTAACAGTATTGCTTTCTTAACTGACTGCCCATTGGCTGAATGAATATTTTGACCGAAGCATCTATGTTCTTCACTGTGTAGAATTCAACGGCCAGCACACGGCTGCGAATCTGCTGTCAGCGTTTGAAACATCTCTTGAAAATTGGAGAATTCCCCGTGAAAATCGTCCTTTTGTTCTACGCGACAATGCATGACGGTAACATTGCAAGCTTGGGCATAGCCAGAGGGGGTGGGGATCACCCCCCCCCCCGAAATGAAATCTCCCCCCGTAGGGTGGGGATCGGAATTTAGTGACTGATTTTTGGCTTTGATTTTGTTTATTTTAGGTGAGATTTTAATACAAACCATTAATTTTTTTACTTGCCCCAGCACAGCCAAGTGGGTTTTGAGTTTAAACCCCCCTACCAGGGATTTTCGCAGTTAAATCCCCCTCTTCTATAAAACAAAACAAAAAAATGCAAACGACAATCCCCAAATTCAAAGAGCACAATTAAGGAAGATTTTTTATTTTAAAACCCCCTCCAAAATTTACGATAAACCCCCTCTTGAATATAAAAAAAAAGCGAATTACACACTCAAAATTCTATGAGCGTAGCAAAATGGGTTTTGAGTTAACCCCCCCCCCCCTTTTCAATAGGGTTTGAAGCTAAAAAATACTTCAATATAAAAAAAAAGCAAATTACGCACTCGAAATGTCATGAGCGTAGCTAAATGGGTTTTGACTCAGTTTTGAATTTAAACCCCCCTTCAGCGGGGTTTGAAGGTAAAAAATAGTTTAAAATACCTCTTTAATATTAAAAACAAAGCAAATAATACATTCAAAATTATATGAGTGTAGTCAAAGGGGGTTTTAGTTTAAACTCCCCTCCAGTGGAGTTTGAAGCTAAAAATACCTCTTCAATATAAAAAAAAAGCAAATTACACACTCTAAAATCTATGAGCGTAGCCAAGGGGTTTTGATTTGAAATCCCCCGCCAGCTGGGTTCTGAAGCTAAAAAATACATCTGCAATGTAAAAAAAAAAAAAAAAAAAGCAAATTACGGACTCAAAATACTATGAGCGTTGCCAAAAGGGGTTTTGAGTTTAACACCCCCCCCCCTTTTCAGAGGGGTTTGATGCTAAAAAAATATCTCTTTAATATAAAAAAAGCAAATTAGCCTACACACTAACATTTTTTGAGCGTAGCCAAGCCAATTGGGGGTTTTGAGTTTAAACCCTTCTCCTACAGATGCCTTTTTTTTTTTTTATAGTTTAAAACCCCTCCAGATGGTTTTGACTTTAAAATCCCCTACGGAGCGTTTTGAGGTTGAAAACCTCTCTCTTCAATATTATTCTAAAGCAAACTACAGTTACCAAATTCTATGGCCGTAGCTAAATGGGGTTTTGAATTTAAAAAAAAAGAACTCCAGAGATTTTTTGGTTTTAAAACCCTCAACATAGGATTTTGACGATAAAACTTCCCTTTTCGATATAAAATCTAAAGCAAACTGCAGTCACCTAATTCCAAGAACGTATTCAAGAGAGGTTACACATTTCTACCAGTGGCCGGGATCTATTAATAAAGGCGGTCCTCAGAGTAGGTGGGAAGAGGCTTCAGACATGACCAGTGACAGATTTTTGTGGAAACAGCTTGACGGCAAATGCGCCGAACGGCGCGGAAGGGTCAGTCAGTAGGAATAGCACATTAGGTTTTTGAAATAAAACTTTTTAATAGCAGGGAAATGCACTATAGATACCTCAGAATATGCATTTTGTTGGCTTTCAATATCAGAAATAGTGCTTGGCGGCGGGGCAATGGCGAGGAGTCTACAATTTCCACTAACATCAGGAAGAACCTTTTCTATTGCACAATAAACGTCTTCCGACAGAATGAAGGCTCACAGAATGTAATAAAGATTATTTATACACACACGCATACATATATATATAAAACATATACATTTTTTTTCGCGGGATTGGGGGGGGGGGGGGCGAAGAAAAAAAAAATCACACCACCCCCCCCCCCCGAAAAAAATCCTGGCTACGCCCATGATTGCAACTGTTAGTTGCTTTGCACTCATTAGTCAGCTTTGTGTACACGAACGTGTTTTGAGCCAGCGATATGCTGTGGATCTGCTGAATGCATCACATTTTAAACATTCGTCCTCATATATTACAGAAAGAACACGACATCAGTTGATGTCTCTACCCGTTGGAACTCATTTTTTTTTCTTCGTGTTATACACAGCGGGCTGTTAGTTCAACGTCGAGCAATATCATAATACTGTGGCTGTGCAGAAAGTGAATCCATAAGCACTGTGTCCACAATCCAGTGGGCTATCATTGAGAATGTTGCAGCTCTTCAACACAATGTTGAGGAATTTAAGTCACTCGCAAAGTTCGTGCATCAACAGCTTCCATTTCCGTTATGATTCCGTTGGTGCAGGTTCTGAAAACATTTTTCTGCAGCGAGATGGCAAGGATATGGGAGTAAATCGATGAAAAGTACATTACTCGAATCCACGAACAACAGGTTTGACGGTTGTCTGTACAACATAGCAATACTGCTAAAACCTAGGTTCAAGTCTCTCATGTTGAATGAGAATGCTTCACATTCAGTTCAAGTCTCTCATGTACCGGTATCTATGTAGCCTATTGTGTTGAGCTGTAGTAGTAGTGGGCAGTGTAGCTCTACCCGTAGGAAATAATGTGTGCCTACTTGTAGCCCTATATTAACTTATAAAACCTTTGTAATCTATATTTGAAGGCCTAACTATATATATATATATAGATCTTCTAATTATCGTAAAAAAACTCAAGCTTAAAATCTATGGCCATATTACAAGATCTTCGGGCTCGCAAAGACCTTTCTTCAGGGAACAGTACCTGGAAAAAGAAGAGGCAGACAGAGAAAGCGATGGGAGGACACCATAAAAGAATGGACGGGCCTGCCATTGAACGATGTTCTCAGGCAAAAGACAGGAATGGAGAAAGACGGTCAACGAGTCTTGCATGGTGCCCCAACGGTACAATAGACTAAGGGATAGGTAAAGGTAACTATTAGATCTACTTAGCATTAATTGGTAGCCTATGTTTATGTTAATCAATAATCATTGACCTTGCACATATCATCACATTAAACATTTGTTAAGTCCATTGGTGTTACTTTGTACTTCAAGTTACGGTAGACCTATTTACGACAGATAACTGTCAGTGCAGCTTGGGGACTATATACTGCTTCTCCAAACACTTAATTTCAACAATAAAAAATAACTATATATTGTCTTGTGGTTAGGAAAATCACTTTGCGATTATGTTTTCAAAGAATCTGAAGATTATTTATCAAGCTTTGAAAAGTGAAAAACATCGGCATCATCCTACCCTCGGGAGGTGTTATAATGTGGGCACTCTTACAATGTAAATGGGCCGTTAATGAGAGACACATTTTTTTTTCAAAAAAAGGTGGAGCGTACCTATAAAGTTCAAGGGTCAGAATAAAAGTGTATAGTTGGGGGGGGGGGGGTCGTTGTAATGAGGGCCTACCATTAAATAACTATAAAGGTCCTATTGTAGTGTTTTAGGCCTACCCAGCATAGGAAACAATTCAATCAAGTTTTCAATCAATCAAGTTTTAATGTAGGCCTACCGCTAGGCGGTATGTATGCTAATTTAACACGCGATGAGAATTAATATAGCCTATGTTACTATCCAGTGAACGAAATTGATGGACTATTTGTCAATGAGCCATTTGTCGTGTGAACTAATTGACAGTAAGCCATATTTCAAGTTTGATCCAATTGTCGGGTGAACGAACTGTCTGTAAGCGAGTTGTGTTTCCAGAATCACCTTTCTTTACCCCCCCCCCCTTTTTTTTTCCCCATTGTAACAAATCGTAACAAAATTCACTCCCACCCCCTTTTCCCGGTAGAGTAACATATAACAAGAAAATTCGAATTTCACAAAGACTTATTTATTAATTATCATTTTCCCAAAGCACATTTTTCATCATGATTTCGATAGAAATGAAGTCGAAGTATCACGCATTCATTTTTCCCCCCAATATTGTACATACCGTATACTATCTATTTTATATGGAGTGGCCGCCGGAAAACCCCTGGACTTGGGAAAACCCCTGATGTTAACTATTACTTTTTTTTTTTTTTAAACCTGTGGTAGATGTATATCCCTCCCTCGAAAGTGAAAGGACCACTGTACCTGTTATTTCCTTTTAATATTTTAGTTTTGTTTTATTACGCTACAAATCTTCAGACCCCCCTCTCACTTGTAACAAATCGTGAAAACAAATTGTTATACCTCATATCCCCCTCTTTTAGATGTTACGTAACATCTTTTCTTAGTTGCCTAGTTGGCAACACTTGAATTGCCAACATTTGTTGTGATAAAAATCTGGCTATATTGTTGGTCCCAGTATCATACACTGTATTATACTGTAACTAATGACTATAATTATAATCTATTGTCAATAGTATTGATATTAATTAAATCATAATATCAAGATCATGGATAGTATCAGGAAATTGGTCAACAATAATAGAATAATTTTTTTACAAACGATGGACACTTTCCTTTTTATTAATGCATTTCCAGGTCTTCATCCATCAAAAAGAGTACGGCACGGTCTTAGTCTTAATAAGTTAATTAAGTTAAAGTTAAGTCTTAGTCAACTTACTTTTTTACTTAGTGAAGTTAGTTTTAGCCCACTTAGACTGACTATGTCTAGAGCAGTGGTTTTCAACGGGGGCGCTATCGCCCTCTTGGGGGCGTTTTCGAGATTTTGAAGGCGCTGGGAGTTAAAGTGGCGGTAGGGGGGCATGGACCTCCAAATCTTGCAAATTGCTTTTTGACTCTGTAAATTTTCCACCCCATAAATATAAAGCTTTACTTTGTAAATCGACCTATTGCATTTTTAGAGATCCAGTATCAATT
The DNA here is from genome assembly GCF_947242115.1 of Biomphalaria glabrata. Taxonomy (NCBI): domain Eukaryota; kingdom Metazoa; phylum Mollusca; class Gastropoda; family Planorbidae; genus Biomphalaria; species Biomphalaria glabrata. The sequence goes on from NC_074711.1 coordinate 76,816,862, forward strand.
TCAAATGGATCAATGTGGATAGTGTTACTATTTGTGTTGAGAGGATTTACTAGGAATGCTAGAATGGTTTTGTCGGTTTTGAACTGCTCAAATCTATCAAGAAATTCATCTTTGATTTTTTAAAACTGTGCTCAACTAATTCGTGTCAAAAGTAGCTCTGATTTTATTGCGATACTGCTTTAGATATTGAAAATGAAGTAACTTACAGCTCTGAATATCTTCTGTAAAAAGAATTAATTTTTCTTCAAAACAAACCAATTCTTCTACCAAAACATGGGCTGGGTTTCCCTTTCCTTGCAGTTTTAGATTCAGCTCATTTAATTTCTGTTATATCAACCATAAAAAAAAATAATTGAAATATTTGTCATTGTCTATTACAGGGAGATTAATGCCTTTATCATTTAGGAATGTATTTATTTCAATCAAGCACAAAGCAAAATGTCTCAACACCTTAGCTTTGGAAATCTATCGCACTTTATTGGAAAGAAGGAGCTCGGAATACTGAGTCTTCATTTCGTTTCAGAATTCTTTAAACTGACGATGGTAAAGTGCTTTTGACAAGATGCTGTTAACAATCTTGATTACCAAATTCACGACCTCAACTTTTTTTGGTTTGAATCGATTTGGACACAAAGCGCTTCTTGGTGCATTATTCAGTGAAATAATTATTTTGCTCCGACGAATCGTTGTTGCCCTTTTATTTTTTCATGTCATACTTCTGGCTCTATCAGTTGCTATTTAAATGATTTTATTTAAATCTATCTTATTGTTTTCAATGTATTTTTGTACTGCATGCACTATATCTTCTCTAGTTTGTCATGAGAGTGGTAGCAATCCTTGAAGTTCTTCTTTTGGACCTTGGGAAGACATATATATACCTAACAAAAAAGGCAACTTGTGCCGTGTCTTTATGTCGCAAGACTAACAAGTGATAGGACAAAAGAAAGTTGAATATCTTCCACCTGTAAATATGTTACATTTGAAGACATTTTATATATTCTATAGATCTTGTACTGTTTTAGCAGATAATGGCAAATCTTTGATTTTTCAAGATTTCTGGTTTGTTTTTGAAATCATGAAGAAGTATTTTCTTCAGATGCACGTAGAAAGCAGTCTTTCACATTTTCACCATCTGTAAATGGTTGGCCTTTTTGTGCAATTTCTAGTGGTGCCGCTAAGCTTGCCAGATTAGCATTACTTGTAGAGTGCTTCTAAGTTTGAGAAGATAATCGCTTCGTACTCATTTACTTGAAACAACAAACTTTACGCCACAGCCAAAGCGCATGGTGAAGACGCCAATTCATCTTGTGTCAAAAGCGAATTGAAACCTACAAAGAAACATCCGACGATGGCATCATTCGAGTACTTCTGACGGACTGAAAATATTGATGACGCTTGTAATGGGGGAATCAGTGCCTAGTCCTTGCCAAACGATGCTGAACTATTTAAAAATTGTTTCGATAAAATAAATAATATTTGCGTATGGAACTAAAGAGCTGCAGCTTCATACCCAAAGAGCCGCATGTGGCTCATGAGCGCAGGTTGCCGACCCCGGTCTTATCTCTTAGTCTTAAACGTATTGATATTCACTGCCATATTGTTCTAGATCTAGCTATACATATTTATCTAGAATTCTAAATCTAGATCATGAATCTATTCATGACTATAGCCATAGCTACTAAGATTTTTTCATTAGAATAGATTGGATCTATTTTTCTAGATATTCAGATTTGGTCTACTAGATTCTAGAATAGATCTAGATCTAGAATCTAGTCAATCTAGTCAAATCTATATAAAAGTATATATCATGAAACTGTTACACTTAAGTCTAGTCAGTCTAGTCTAGATCAAGGCTATCACCAAATCATCATCTACTGAGAAACGTTTAATAGAAAATGATTGATGAATTAGATTGAGGTCATCTCAGTAAAGATTTTATGAATGATTGAATGAGAATGATATAACTTAATAGTCACAAATATTTTAGAAGCAAAACAAAATTTACAGATTAGCACCTTGATTAGTAGATAATATATAATAGACTTTACTTAATATTGGCCAATATAGGCCAATATTATATCTAAAGTGAGTAATATATATATATGTATTTATATTATAATTTATATTCTGTATAATCTAACTAATAACTAATGCCTTAAAAGCCCAGTGTGGCATTGGCATTGCCATTGGCTTAAAGATCCACTTTTCGCAAACAACTTTTTAAAACCTGTGTATCTGTATCTGTGCATGAGAGTGAATCACACTTACAAGGAAGCTTCATTATGCAGTTTTATTGCTGAACATTCTCTCTAAACTTTAAAGGATTGCTAATCTGGTTGCTATTGATGAAGAACTCAGCAAAGATTCAACAGCTTTCTCACAGTTGCTTTTTTATTTTTTATAAGCATTTTTAGTAGATACAGAGTAGTGTTTCTTTTCATTTACAGTTTAATGACCAGTGAAACAAACACACTTTTGAAGCATTTGACAAACTCAAGGATGTTTTGATTTTCAAACACATTCATTTTATAGTTGTTTGAGAGATAAGTTGTTACAACACTAGTATTAATGAATGTTCAGACTGCCTGCATCTCTGTAAAAAGCTTTCAAAGTCCTCTCATCTAAATATATAAATAATAGTGCCTTAAATTGCATGCAGTATAGTTCATGCAGTGTAAATAATATGTAACATTATAAGATATTATATTATATTAACTATAGTTAATTCTATATAATTTAAAAAGAATTCAACACCTTCTTATTTAAGTCACCTTGACATGCCATTTAAAAAATGCTGATGTATGAAATTTTATAACATTTTTGCTAAAGCTTTTCCCATCACTCCTTATGGGATATTGCACGTACATGCTCCATTTTCCTACAATTCAGACACATTTATTTTATTTTAAAAGATTGTTTTATCATGTGTCAAAGTAATCTGGTGTAAAACCATCATTTTCATTATCTGCACCCTTGGCTAATGAATGTCAAAAAGACCACCAAATCTAAGTAGCCATTTAATTATCATCCATACCAAAAGTGGTAATAAAATAGTTGTAAAATAATAATAAAAAAGCAAAAAAGCTTGTATTAATGTTGATCTATATTTATTCTTGAATATAGTCTGAGTAAAATGATAAAGAAGTTATCCATCCACCTCATTGCTTAACACCAGAAAGAAAAATTTAAAAAAAAATTGAAAACCAAGTTAATGGACTTCCCAGTACATGAATCTCTTCAGGCAAAGTGATCAACAAGCAGAAAGACTTATTGGTTAACTAGATTGACTTATATTTATTGTCTTGTTTCATTGTTTATCCTGATAAATGGTAATTGTAAATTTAAAGAAGAAAGATTCAGCTGACTATACATGTGTACAATTAACACATTTGTAGGACAGTGCAATACTGTGTGCTTTAAATATGTCACAAACACTTACTTTGTTGTCAGTTGTATTGCAGTTATAATACTACATTGACCAACCCTAGCACCAATACCGGATGAGGTGAACGCAGTGCAGGAGCATCTGATCGCCACTCCCAAAACAGAATATTGCTGATGAATAGTGTTCCCCATGTTTTGTTTTTTTTTGCAGCCTAAGGGTTAGTGGTTACTTGAATCACTCAGATCCCTGCCTGCATATGATCATTTATGTTCATCTCATTCTGTATTGCAGCTGCTAGATGGAGTTAACTGCTTACACATTCACCAACAGATAAGTTATTGCTAATGCCTTAGGCCAAGGTGAAGTCAGAAACATCTTTAAACCTAAAGAGGTTATCAGTTATGCATTTTTAATTTTTTTTACTAAATTCACTATAACTAATTAGCATGTATTTGTAAAATTGCAGACAGAATTGAACGCTCGTTTAAACGCTACAGGTGATTCTAATGCCAATTCTTATCTTCTTGATGCCATGTTGAAAGTGGACGATTTTCCTGAAAAGTTCATTAAGTTTTGTGATGACCATGACTGCTGCACTAATCTTAGAAATCTTATATCGGAAGAAAGTATTAATTTTTTAAAACTCTTATATTTTTTTTTTTTTTTGTATTATCAAACACAAAAATTAAGCAAAATTTTTTTAATCATTTGCTTAGGTTCCTAATAAATAATAAAAAAAAACATCTTTCAATCTCTTTTATTCCTCCATTCTTTTTCCCTTGACTTTGTTATAGGGCATTTCCCCCAAAACTCTAGGCATGCATTAATGTGCAACAGGAATTTGGTGCCCCGACAATTTGATTTGATTATTTCTTACAAGGAGTAATCCTTTTTTTTTTAAAGCAATTTCATAACTTTTCATAAAATTGTCTATCCATTGATCCGTTCTAGCTGAAAACGTCCTTTTGAAGTATGTTTGCTTAATTATTCTTTTAAAAAGTTTGAAATGTCAAAAGTTTATGGATATTATATTCAAATGTAAAAATTAGACATAGATCAGCTACATTTTTTATTAGCTATTAGCTAAATCTACATTGTATATATTTTGAAAGAATGCATGTTTTCTTTTTATAGTGCACAGAATTTCATCAAGACTGAATTCTACATCTGCTCATACATGCTCATTTAATTCAAGAAAAATTTCTAGTGAAGCTTCTAATGGAGAGCACACTCAAGCCACTATGGCCATTCCTAGACATAGTGAACAGGAAAATAATTTAAATCAGAATGAAATAGCTTGTGAAATGAATTTAGATGCTGAACGCAATATGAAGGAAGAACTAACAATGCCTAGCTATAATGAAGCTCTTGTCCTTCAGGAGAAGGATCATAATAAACTAAATGAAGAAGCTCCATGCACTTTGATGGCAGGTTTAAATAATAACAGCCAAGGTGCTAATAAACCTTCAATGCTTGATAAGGAACTCTGTGATTTAACAAGTGCCGGTAGTCAAGGTTCTGATGATTCATATTATTTGACAGACTCTGACACAACTGACTGTGTTGAACCAAACCATGAAATTGATAGCCTCAAAGAAACTGTCCCAAAAAATATATCTGAATGTGATGATGACACCCAATACATGTCAACATTAAATGTTTCAGAAAAAGGGAACAATTCTAAAATTAATACTGCCATTGCTGCTGGAAAACTGACAAATGATGATGCTTTATCCAGTGGCATCCACGGGGAAGGTCTAGAGAAAGAAAAGCAATCTATGGCTGTTCTCAATATTTCCAATAGCTCAGCAGAAGATGGATCAAATAACAACTGTTCACTATCTGTGATGTCTGAAAAGCTGGAGCCATGTTCACAAACGGAAGTGAAACAACTGTTTGATGGACACTGTGAAGAAAAAGAATGTTTAGATGATTTTTCCACATTTACAGATTCTATACTTGGTGATTTCCCAGAAATTCTTAAAGAGACTTGTGAAGAACCACAGATCAGCTTGAATTCTGTTCAAGGCTTTAGTGGTACACCAGATGTATCTGAGAGAAGTGAAGCTGCTGCTTCTTCTGGTTCAGCCATTTCTCAGGATGAAGCTCCATTTCCACTATCTATGAAGCATGAAGCTTCTATAGTTTTAAATGTCTTTAAAAATATGGGACATTGTATACTCCAACACATGGTCAACAGTTTTGAATGAAGTTATTTATGCTAAAGTATACCTTATACTTTACTATGCAATACAGAAGGAAAACCAATCTTTGAATGTAATGCATAGTTATGGTGGGAAAAAAAGCACTTGTTTTTTCTTGGAACAGGTAAGATATTTTTAAGCCGTCATATGATCCTGAGAAATGTACTGCAACTACACCTTAGTTCTGGCTTCTACCTTCATCATGGCACTCATGTATCTTAGCTTTTCTTCCTTCACCTCCATGGTGGTCTTGGTCTGTCCAGTTTCTTTCTGTATTTGTGACTTTTATTCTTGTGCCAGTCTTAGAATGTTTTATACTTTGTAAAGTGAGTGCTATGGCAGCATCTCTTGTGAGAATTGTATTAGTTATCAATTGGTTGGTAGAAACTAGGTTAAATTCGAAGAATTTTTTTTTTATTATGATTAGATCATTCTTATTTTTGGAGAGAGGGTCTTGAACTTGTAGGAGATGTAGTTTTTTTTTTGTCTGTATTCAAAATACACAAACCATTTTTTCACTATATTATCCGCCTAAATATTTATAACAACATTCTCGTACCTACCGATGCAAAAAATGATTCAGTAAAGGTTTTGTTTATTACAAGAATAAAATTGCGAACTAAAAGAAGTAACAGTCCTACCTAAAAAAAAAAAAAAAGTTCCCCCTTTAGACCTTGTGATCAATAGGGCAGATGATGCAAACGTCAACAAGGACTTTGTTCTAATTCAACTAGTCTAGCACAGCCATGGAGGTGATGCTGCCCAACTTCTGGCTGCCTCAATTTTAGCTACAATAAAAAAAAGAGGGCTGATTTATATATATATATATATATATATATATATATATATATATATATATATATATATATATATATATATATATATATATATATCCTATTTTGTATCTTGAACAATGTTCTACATGGAATTTAGGCAGCCATGCATGGAAAGATTCTGAAGAAAGATGGTACCCGGTATCTATAAAGTAATTTGGCATAGTAGATATCAAATGCAAGGAGCTCCTCCATAATCTGAGCCTAGGTCAACTCTATCCTTCTATGAGAATACCAAAACTACATAGTTGCACCTGATCAGGCAGAAACATTTTTTATGGGATTCGGGAGAAAATGACAACAAAAGAGATTAACTACTCAGTAATCAATTGAGCAGTGAAATAAAAAACTCTACATTGATGGTACTTTTTGAATTTCTTTTCACAAATGTACATTATCAGAAAGATGGTGCATTGTCCTAACTGTCCTATATGCTCTGCTGTCAGAGAAGATGAAACTTATTGGCTTGTGTTTGAAGCAGTAAAAAAAAAGTTGTGGCTATATCGGAAGCCTTATCTATTCTATTGACTTTGAGCAAGCAGTCACTGGACTAGAAATCTTCAATCAACATGTCTATTGTGTGCAATACATGGCCTGTCTGTTTCACCTGACAAAAATAATATGGGTGAGAAATAGGCAGATAAAAATTGTCTAGCGAGATTCAACAATAATCTGAAGTTTGCTTTGGCAATTGGGAGGATAGCTGCTTTCTATCTTGGACTTAGATTTGGCTGTAGAAACACTGGCTAATGAATTACCTGAAGACCTTACTCCAATCATTTACTGGAAGATCTTTATAACAGACATCTTTATCATGGTAGAACTGTTTCCTCCTCTTATGTGGTCTGTATATCAAAGAACATTATAATTTGTACCTATTTGTAGATTATGATTTCACTTTGTTTTTAAATAAATACAAGAATGGATTAATGAAAATGGTGAAAAACATAATACATGTATAAATAGGCCAATTTGGTTAATTAAGGAACAACATAAAAGCAAAGTACATTATGGTGTCATGTGACATAACAATAATTACACAACAAATAGACAACAATAACTATTGTTCTCATTCATATTCCATATAGTAACACTTTTGTATCATTTCTTTTAAAGGCATAATATAATGAAAATTTTGTACCAAAAACTAAGGTGGTGCCAACTGGCATGCTTTGCTTTTTGTTAATGGAGTAACCTGCATAGGACCAGTCTTGTTTTTTTTGTTTTAAGTCCTGGACATAATGATTTTCTAAGATTTTTTGTAAATAATCATTTAGTGTACTTGATTTGTTGCAACAATATTATAAATAATAATTATATTATTAAATATTGGTATTGGGTTAAATATGTTTTTTATTTTGCTGTGTCCTCCAATCATTTGTAACTAACCCTAACTTGACTTGTTGATTTATTATTTCTATGTTAGAACACACAAAATGCCATTGTTAAGAATCTGGCATCACTTTTTTTTTAACTGCCTCTATTCTTGCAATGTAACTTCAGACATAATTGTTATTGGTCATGTGATAAATAACAAAATATTAAAGTTATGCTTCCAAAACAATTCAGTATTTGAACAGTACAGTATTGAGTTTCATGACAAAATGATACATTTGTAAGCAGTGAATTAGTTGTGTGTGGAGAGGCCTTGAAAGGCAAAAATAAAAATTGTTACAAGTACTTTGCATTTACTGAACAATATATGATATGTTTGTGATATTTTGTTTTATTTATTGTGCCATTTAAAGAACTCAGTTTATTGATTCATTACATTAAAAACTAAAAACCATGTTAAATTAAGACCTTGTGAAAGGCTTTATTCTTGTAAAAAATGTACATTAAGTGTACAGAAGCATGAAGCACACAAAGATGACAATCAACAGTTCAAAGTACAAAACATGAACTCAATACTGACACAAATACAAGTATAAACTGCTCATAGATGTTAAATAATCAATACCATGTTTTGAACCCAATTTAAGAATTAATTTTTTTTGTTTGTTTTTCAAATTGACTGATTGACATACTTTTATTTAAATTCTGCATAAAACGTTGTAATATTCCATTTGTTATTTAGATGGTTCAAAACGTTTAATAACTTAGTCATTTTATTTCATAACTTATAGTCTTTTCGTCACATCTAAATTAAAAAAAAAAAAAGGAAAATGTGAGTTTTTAGACATTGCCTAGGTCAAATCGTGACTGGCCAAGTCCATCATCTGTGATAGTCTTTAGTATTCTCTCCAAAACGTTTTTTTATTGTTAGAACTAGATAACTACAGTATCTAGGAGTCTTCACTTTAACTTGATCTTGCATTACCCCCCCCCCTTTTTTTTTTCCTTTTAAAGAAATTAAATAGGGAACTAGTTCCATGGGCTGCTGTCAGACTGATTTTAAAAAGATGGTCAGATATACATACATATGTAGGCCAAGCCTAGTCTACTATAGTGTGTAATCAACGCTTCTAACGTCGCATGGAAACGTGGTGAAAATCTGTTTTGGATGCGCTGGAAAATTACGCTATAAAAACATCAATTACTAAGTTATTTTTATAAATAAAAACATTATAATATAGTCATTATCTGTAAATCAAAACACGTATATATCACAAATTGTCAAAACCATTATTTGATTACCTGTAGTTGAAGTTACTTTGATAAATTCCGATCATTAAAACATCAAATCAAAACGGTATTGTTGTTTTTTCTTTAATTGGTATTTAAAAAAAATGTTAAATTAGCAATAGCATTACTTAATACTAAGGGTATAGATTGGATTACAATGTTTGGTGGCGATGGTTTTAAGTGCACCATTACTTGACACGCGTTTCATTCAAATAGCATGTATGGCCTTCATGTGTGGAACTGTTACCACTGACATGGTGAGGGGGGAGCAACTGGCGCCTAAACCAGTACGCTTTGGTTGTCTACTAAAGGAGAAGGGAACATCTGAATCCAAATCTCTGCTGCCTTGCGGCTATACTTGGGAAAGGCTTCAGGAAATAACCCGAGGAAAAATTAGGAGCTGGTGACACAAAGTGCTAGAATCTTTCCTTTGGAGAGGGGAGAACTGCTGTGTGGGCGACATCGTTCCTGCCATAAATAGTATATATATATATATATATATAGTGCTATTTAATATAAATATTTGAATATTCAAAGACTATCTTTCTTAATAGATAAATATGGTACTATCATAAAATCTTGTTAAGTGAATAGTCAAAAAAATATCAGGATTGTTTTGAAAAAGCATTTTTGGGTTCCAGTAACTTTCTGAAGAAAACAATAACTGAATGTAACTTGCAAAATCCTGACTCAGCTAATTAAGAAATACTGGTACCGGTAACTAAAGAAACCTTGAGGGACAAACTATGTCAATACCTGAGATGAACTCCAATTGGTGGCAAGGCTGGAAGGATCAGTCCTCCCGTAGAGCCTTGGCTAGAAACTCTGCTGTTAGGCGTAGTGCCTTCAAGCTCCCATACAGGTCAAGTGACTCTGCAGACAAACTACCCCTCTAAGCTGCGGACACTTGCAAGAGATGCGTCACTGATTCCACCGACTCTCCACAGTGTCGGCAACGGGCATCAAAATTTGGCCGGAACCGGGCAAAATAAGCACCAACAGGGCAGTGCCCCGTTCTACACTGCGCAATGATAGATTGTTCCGACTTTTTAGCCTCCACCATGGATCGTTGCGGTCCGGGCGACGCAAATGCTACCAGACTCCACGGGCTTTGTTGGAGCCATCCCAGGATTTCAACCACTTGTCATGTACCCACTCTCGGATTAATGTCGTTAAACGTACTTGGGGAAAGTCAATACCGATATATAGCTCCACCAATGATCACATATTCACCCTAATATGTCTACTAAATGATCAGAGAGGCCATACCCTTTCACAAGACAAGCTCTAGATAGGACCCCCAAGGGAAGAGGAAACAGCACAGAAATATGTTTTGCTGAGATTTGGATGCAAATGGGTAAGACATGTAGACAGTTGTTGAGACTCGCCCAGAACTGTGATGCCTGTAGGAGGATGGTAGTGGGCCTATGCCCTAGGTGGTACGTACCATAAGCAGAGATGATGTCTACTAAAAATGTGAAGAGATAATTACACTATAATTCTGTCTATAAAATGAACTGTTACTATATTGCTTCCAATACAAACTCAAATAGCTTTAATCAACTTTAAAATCATAATTCTGGAATTAACATGGATTAATAATATAAAGAATCTGACATAAGGGAAAGTGACATGAAATGTATTTATCAACACAAGGGGAATAAATTAAAACAATGGTTAATCAGGAGAGAGAAAAGGCCAACAACTAACTGGAACTGTATTCAGCCAAAGTCTACAATACCTTTTCATATGCTATTACTCATTTGGGGAAAGATACCATCTTTATAACTTTTACAGAAGATAAGCAGACTCGAGTTGAATGACACTAAAACTGTTATACTGAGCATTTAAAAATATTTTCAATGAAAAGCTAGGACAGGAAGCGATCTGAATGGAAAACATGTAGAAGCAGGTCAGGATCTGTTGAAGGTTGTAGTGCCCCTATGATTAATGGATGCAGTCCATATGTTTAGTTGAATTCACATGCTTCTAAGAAGTAGCAGTAGTGATGACATAATGACCAGTTGACTATTTTATCCAAATTTGTTTTTTTTTAAGAATCAGGTGCTCAGCCAATGTGATAGTTCTATAAACTAAAACAAGTCAAGCTAAATTATAAAATAAAATGACACACAATTTGATCATTACATTTTTTATTGAAAATTCACGGTAGAGAATATTTTCTCAATATTTGGCTTTTTTAATGGCCTTGTAATCTCCTTCTTGAGCAGCCAAGTTTTGCAAAAGTGTTTTTGTCTTTCTCTTCCTGTCTGCATCTCTGTGGAAACAAATACATTGAACAATTAGATTTGGAAAATCAAATCAGGGAAAGGACAGTTTTCTTATTACAGGAAAGCTTTAAGTGTTGGTCACCAATTCCTGTTCAATCAAATCTTTCATAAAAAATGTTTATCTGTGATAGTGATTTTTACATTTTCATGTTGAATTTTTAAAAATCTATCAAAACCCATTTCCACCTTGTTTTTAGTTTACTGTCAAGCCCTAGACAATAGGAGGAACATAACATTGAGGCATTGTGAAATTTATCTACGTATTTAAATTGAAATAATTTATGTCACTTATTCTAGATAGACTACAGTTATATGTGTAGTATAGATCTTGTTTTCCATTCATAATGATTCTAATTTAGCTCATTCATATTACTTTCACCTGTATATACTATAATACGCTAATATGACAATAAAAGTTAAAACTCCTGGAACCAATGCAACACTTATGTAGAAAACAGTGTCAACACTTCTTTAAAGCATTTGACACTTTATCTTCCCTTAGCATTATTCTGCTGAATCTAACTTCTTGTACATGTATCAATGATAATTGAACAGAATTTAGTCAACTGATCAACATAAATCTTCTAGAGATATAATAGTGGGACATTATACTAATTAGCCCTTATTCTAACAAATTAAAGCATAAGTAGGTGAAAAGTCAATAAATTATTTGTTCTCATTGAAGATATTTATTTTAATACATTACAATTTGGTAATCAGAATTAAAAATTGAAAAAGAAAAATCTGTTCTAAAATTGTCAAACCTAAACCCATTTTTTGGTCTACTTTACGATAATAAATATAATTCAAAATTTGTATTTCATTTAGAAAAAAAAAAGAAGGGGGGGGGGGGGGAACAAACTATTTTAGATTTCTAAATTATTAAATGAATTACTAAGCTCAACTGCTCAGATAAAAAAAAAAATATAAATTCATTTATCAGTATCAGAGAAACATACTTTTGTAAAACAGTGTCAAGTTGGTGACGTGCAAGAACTTCATTATCTCTCTTGATTTCTCTGATAGCTGCCTTCATCTCTCGTTTGTACTTGTGGGTCAGTCTCTTTTGTTCATTTTCATTTTTGTTGGGTCCCTTCTTCTTGCGTTTACCAGCCCAACTATAATAAATATAAAAAAATATAACCACTTTTTAAAGATAAACTGCTAATACCAACATACTTTTAATAAATGACATATTTATATATAAGCAAGCCTCAGAAAGATAGATTCTAATACTTGATATAACTTAATAAGTCAGCAGAGTTTTGAACAATTTATTGACAGGTTGCAACTGAGCAGTTGCTAAATGATATCCAGTTATAATCATCTCATAATGTCCACTAGCACCCAAAAGTTTATAGAAATAGGCCTTGAGCTTTATGTCATTCAATACAGTACTGTACCCGTTGTAGAGTAGAGGGGAAGTGCTAAAACAGGTACAGTCTCAATTTCATATTCACTCATGATTCAAAAACTTCTTAACCTGTTGTAGACCAGCACCACATGCTGAATTTTAGATTTGGTAAAGATTGGGAGGGGGGGGGGGGGGTGTGCACATTGTTAGAATAAATCCATATATCAGTAAAACAATAGAGAGCAATAAATTAAACCAACTGTGTCATTTTTACACTAAAAGGACATCCATTCTGCTTAAATCAAGACATAAGGTCCATAGAAGTAGGGGGAGTAAATCCACCAATGCTACTATCACTATATTTTTTTTTGTTCAAGGTTAAGTAGTATACACTAAATCAGTAATTGATTCCATCTACCTCCCCTCCCTTTTTTTTTCTCCAATCTGTCAGTACCTAGATAGCATAGTTTTAAATTTTTAAAAATAAATAATTAAACTACTGAGGAGACAGAATAATGCACGGAAATTATAATTTTAGTTCACACTATTCAGAATAAAATGAAAAGGCCCCTCACAATTCTTCTATCTCAGGTTCAAACAGCTTTAGAGGCACAGGTTTCACAGTTGGCGGCTGCATGACTTTTAAAGATTTACTTTCACTAGCTTGAATCAGTTGGATGATTGACTCACATTTATCCTGAGGATATTAATTAAGAGTTCAGAGTTTCAAACTGTCACAGAAACACAAATTATGAGAAAGATAAAATTGAAATATTTGGTGTTGACTATTATCAGCTTAATTCTAAATGTTACCAACCATGACCTCTTGTGGCAGTAAATGCTCAGGAAGTAGGCCTATAATTTCTTGAACAGGTTTCATAACCTGACCCAGCAATGGTAAATCTTTCCACAATGTCAAACAATCTTGAACAAGTACTAAACACTTAAGTAAAGCTTGGCACCTATGAAATAAACAAATTTAATCAACCAACTGATGCATTCATGAGAGTTTCAATCAGAACTATACAACTAAAACTTGAGCTTTCATCAGCAAGTCAGCTAGCCACAAGTTTGTAAAGAAAAAACAATTGCTGTACCTGAACTGATCATTGTTAAGCACATCAGCTGTGGAATTAAGCAGTTCACTTATGGACCAGTCTTGCAATGCCAGGGCACTGAGGATAGAGGCAATTTTTTTTTTAAGAAATAGTATTACCTCATGTGTTTATGTAAGAAAAAGTTAAAAATCAATCATTTAAAAAGAAAATATAATAATAAAATAAGATGAAATGAAATTACCATTTCTGATGAACTTTTAATAGACTAACATTCTTTCCTAAAGCTTGACATGGGGGGAACACTTTCAGCTCTGAACAGAATAAACAAATATTAGAATGAAGAAAACATTTCAAAATTTGTAATGAAAAAAAAAAAACAGTGAAAAAAAGACCACAAAAAATATTTATAAAAAAAAAAACTAATAGATAAAACAAAGCAGATTTGTAGATTTATGTCATACATGTATTGTAAAATAAATCTACCTTTTGACATGTCTGCAGCTAAAAACAAAACTCCATGCAAAAAAGTGACCACTTCAGGAATGTATCTTTTTGACTGATGAACAAACTGAAATGAAAGACAGAGATTATTGGTACTAGCAATTTAAACATTAAAAATAATCAAGAAATTGTTTATTTTAGATATAACTGATAAAATTATTCCCACAACACATCAGAAATATTTGAACAAATAATAACTATGTATATATATAAAAAAAAATTTCTGAAAAAAGACCCTGAACCAATTTGGTGAACTACACACTAATAAAGCAGTGAAGTAAAATTTTATTTTTACAAAATAATTAGCTGTGTGTGAATATTTAATTTACTAAAAAATGACACAAATATTCTGGTTATAGTTCATTGTTATTCTTATTAGAATTAAAATACACAAACTAGTTCTGTAAAATACTGTGTAAATAAAAGAACATTTTTTGTTTGTTCAATTAAAACCTGTACCAGTACCTTGATTGCCAAAGAAGACAAAAATAAACCAGCAACAACATCATGAATGCTCCTTACAGGGGACTGAAAATACAACATTCTTTTGATTATTTTTTAGCATCATAAGAGCAGAAAGTAAAATTATAAAAACAACAACAGGATTTTTTGGTATTTTAAAAAGCTAGCCTGTTCTCACATGCAAATTAGTACTAGCAGTATCAAATAGTCACTTTGTTTTCTAATGTTTTTCTATATTAAGATTGATAACATAGAACTAATGATAGACGAAATACTTGCCTCTGCTAATATTTGTGTAATAAAATGAATGGCAGGAGTTGTAACAGGATGTTTAAAATCTGAAGTTGGGAATAGCAGCTCAACAAGCATTAAATACATCATCTGAAAAACACAAAGTTTGATGTAGCAAATGGAAAGAAAAATACTAGAAATATAAATATAAGAAAATATTTGTTTGTGTTCATTATTTGTCTTCTTGTGTTTGTAAATGATGAAAAGACTTATAGCTCAAATATCTTTTCTTTAAATTTTGATACAGCAGGTTTTCCTATAATTTTGTCAACTGTTATCATCTGAAGAATAAAAATAAATGGATGATCATATATTATTGAATTAATTGGTATTGCTATTATCATTAGATGACTTGGATTAATGGGAGACTACTTGACAGTAAATAATGCAATAAAAGAATTCGGAATAAACTAATATTTGGTAAACAGGTTAATAATGACGATTAGGAAAAAGGATTTAAGCAAACAAATTTAATGCTGGTGTCATAGTCTTTTCACATTGAAAATATTTGCACAAAGTTGATATGTAAACATGCACAAAGAATAGTTCAAATTTATAGACACAATATAAATACATTGAATGAATAAATACACAGTGAAACCTTTGAAATAAGGCTATGAATGTACAACTGAACCCTTGAACCATCTTGCTCCCCTTTATTTATCTAAGTAAAGATCTAGAACAGGGGTGAACAATCCAGAAATAGAAGTAAAATAAAACTTGTTTTTTCTAGCCTGAGGTATCTAGCTTTGCTGGATAAATCTATTGTTTACTCTGGTCAGTGAACAATGTCCCTAGATATTAAAAACGAGCCAGTGAAGGACGTAATCATCTTCTTTCTTGAAGTAACGTCTGTATCATATAAGATAAGACATGACTAATTGTTACAGCTAGTTACTTTAGATTTTCTCAAGTAACAAAATGGAAAACAATAATAAAATTGACTTACAGTGTCTAGTCTAACAAAAGATCCTCTGCCTCCTTTGCTCTGTGCCATGGATGCATATAAATTCTGCCTGTCAACAATTATTTTCTGCAGGCAATTAGCCGTTGACACTGGAAACATCTGAGTCATTTCCCAAAGGTTGACAGTAACAGAGTTTACAAGATGTTTGTCCAGACTTTCTTCTTGAAACAGTTCGCCAAAATACTCCAGTAAGTACACATGAAATTGCTAGATAATGACAACAATAATCTTTTTTATCCATGATGAAATTTGTCTTATAAATGTGCATAACAGGTAACAATACAAGAGCAAATATATGTTCATAAAACTGTTTCTTTTAAACATTACTTGTGAAATTTAAACCAGAAAATTGGATTTTATTCAATGATTTTATTGCCAAGGGAACAAAAGAGTTCTTGTGTCCGTTTGTGATCAGAATCTTGTATCTCCTTTATGATGGAAAAAAGTTGAAAGCCTGCCCCAGAAGGCGTTTTTTATGCTTAAAACTTATATAGCTTTCTTAACAAGTGTATTCTTGAATAGGTGCCCAAGTGCGGTTTGTTTGTCACCAATGAACTTACTAACAGTGTTTAGGATTTTATCAAGTTTATTTCTATATCAACATCAATTAGCATTTTTGTATACCAAAATGAAGCCTTCTTACATTGTTACAAGTTATTTTCTGCAGGTAATTTGACATTTTGGGTTATGATCTAGATAAAGCTACATTTACCTCAAACAACTATTGCTTTCGATTCATTGTTTGGGAACCTCTGATTTGTGTTTTTTGCAAATGATTTCAATCAAGAAGAACATTTCTATATTCTGATATATTCTGAGTGACTAGTATTTGCAGTTTAGATGTTAAATAAAAGGCATGACGATTGAACAAAAAAAGTTAAAAATCAATCATTAAAAAAAAATATATAAATAATAATAAAAAAAAGATGAAATGACCATTTATGATTAACTAAGGGCTCGCAAGACCTTTCTGCAGAGAGGGAGCAGAGTGAAGATAAGAAGAAGAGGTAGACAGAGAAAGAGACAGGAAGACATGAAAGAAAAGACGGGCCTAACATTTAATAAGAGATTCTAGTCAAGGCAAACGATAGAGGAATGGTGGGAGATGGGTTAAAAATCATGTGTGGTGCCCCAAAGGTTCAAAAGACTAAGTGATAGGTAAATGTGAATAAAAACAGCCTATGTTAAAAAGTGACTCGCCTCTAACTTTTCTTTATTTCCTTCAGCCAAACTGGGATGGTGGCACTTTCTTAGCCTGGTGAATATAATGGCCTGTTCCTCTGCACTATGTCCATGGAGGAGAGATTTCAGCTCATTCAGACTTCCAGGAGCTGTGCAAGTAAACATTTTTGGTGTACATCTACTAATGTCTGCTAATTTTCTAGCACTAACTAAAAGTAACAGTAGTAGTCAAATTTTCTATTGTTTTTTTTTGTTTTGTTTACCTGGAATAATGAATGGCAAATCCATTCTCTCCCCTGGTTTTATTGCAATCTAAAAAAAAAACAGCCATAATAAACAAACATTAATTTTCTTTCAAAGGTAATCATTATTATTGTGAATAGTTAGTATTCTATACACACAAATATTTTATAAATAGTCTTGAGCATAGCAAAGAAAACACAAATACACAAACAAACCTTTGGTGTTTTCAGGATAGGCTTCAATTTTTCATCGGCTTTTTTAGCTTTAACATTTGAGGACTTTTTCTGTCCATCTGCTTCAGCTTCACTTTCAGTATCCGAGGCTAAGTCTGAATAGTTATCTGTATCTTCTTCTGAGTCCTCTTCTTCCTCTGTGTCTGAATCATCACCTGACTCAGCCTCATCTTCATTTTCTTCCTCAGTTCCATCACTGTCATTATCTGTATGTGAATCCTCCTCCTCCTCCTCGTTGCTTTCATCTTTATCCTGCTCAACATTAGCTCCATCAATGCTAAAGGATACCAAGGGCCTGGGTTTCTCAACAGCAAATCTGTAAATATTGTTTTTTAATTATTATTATCAATGGATTCTAAAAGAAAATACCTAAAAACAAAATTCTATTTAAAGTTTGATTCTAACATAAACAATATTCATCTATAAATCTGTAAATTCATCTAACAAGTAGCCCATTAGAACACATTAGGATTGAAATGATTCTTTTGTTTTAGTAATAACACAGGAGACATAAAGAAAAGTTGCTTTTTGTTTAAGTTTCATTAAAAAATCAAACATATTTTGAAAATGCTATTTTTGGGATAGAACTCTTTTGCTGTAAATGAAAATTATATATATATATATATATATATATATATATATATATAAATAAACTAAATGCTAAATGTATTTGAAAGTGCACCAACTACCACAGAGTTTTGAAATGTAATATTTTGTTTTAGGAAACTAATTATGGATATTGCATGAATATACATATATACAAATTTTCTAAAGTAAGATCTCTAAGGCAGTTTGTGTTTTTATGCTATCTTGCCTCTAATCATCACACAGTGAGAGTACAACTGAAATACAGATGCCACCATAACTATTTTTATTTGTTGCATAGAATAGTTTACATGCCAATAAACTTTTTTTTTAAATTGATAAATCTGAACTTTGATGGGAACTTCTCGCATAAAGTGAGATGCATATATCAAACTGAACAAGATAAATCATGGGTACCAAATGTGCTAAAAACATTCCAACAAAAACATTTCAAATAGAATTAAAGATGCACTTAGAATTACATAAGTGTTCTATTATATATCATTGTGCGAAAATAATAAATCTTAGACATTCTCATCTTTGCTTTAATCAAAACAGCTTGGGATTTTCAAAGGTCTATACTTGCAAACCAAAACATGTTTTTTTTGGAACAGAACATACCCATCACATAAATCATCAGCAGACGTGTGGTCCCTCTTTGAAGAACTCTGTGCATCACCTTTCATCCTAGCAATTCTTTCTGCCTGTTAGAATTGTGGTAAAATAATTTATTACATGTACATAAATAAAGAAAAAAAAAAGGTACCCCCTTTCAGAGTTTACAAATGATATAAAGCTCATCTGTTTCTATGGCCAATGATTAACAAGGGTGTCATTTGGCCAAGCGCCTTTTTTTTTCCAAGCATATGTCAGGTACCCATTAGGGCTATGTAGACTCAGTGCGCCATAAAAATCCTGAAATTCAAAATCCCAGTCTTTACCAGATTTCGAATGGAAAAGAAGCCAAGAGCATAAGCCACCATGCCCCAGATATATGATAGCCTTCAAATAAAATAATACTAATCGAAGAAATTCCGTCTAGCTATTCTGTTTCAAAAATAGAGTGACAAAATACCCTGTCCTCTCCATCATAATATTTAAAGTAACAAATGCTGTAACTTACCTCTAGCTGTTTTAATTTCTCTATTTCTTCCTTGGCTTTTTCTTCTTCAGTTTTTAATTTATCAGTCGCCTAAATAAAATCATCCAAAAAATTTTCAACAAAGTTTTTTTTTTTAAAGCATAATATTTCATATTAAAAACACAAGAACCATTTACTGAATTAAAACTGATCAATGTTTCTATTTTCCTAAATTGTGTAAGTCTATTTTTAACCAAACAAATACAAAGAATTCTTTTTTTTTTTAAAGATGAAAACAACCAATTTAATAAAAGCTCTGTCCTTTTTCAATATAAACCTCCCATTTTTTTCCCTCAAATTGACGCTGCTATACTTTTTTATTATTCAAAAAAGTTTTTTGGTAGAGTTCCCCCTTTCAGACATAGGGCAGATGATGTAAAGGTTATCTGTTTCTGTGGCCCACTGTTAACGAGGGTGTCATGTGGCCAGTACAACGACTAACCCCCTTTACTTTTCCCCAACTAATGTCAGGTACCCATTAGAGCTGGGTGAACTCAGAGCCACCCAAAGATCCCAAAAAATCCCAGTCTTCACATGGATTTGAACCCAGGACCACCAGTTTGGAAGCCAAGCGTTTTACCGCTCAGCCACTGTACCTCCTTTTTTTTTATTCAAAGACCATGCTATTGGTAAGACATGCATGAATAATATTCCCTTTATTGGGTAACTATTGAAAATTCTAAATAACAAATGTTTGATCTATGTAGTTTTAAAGTTGCATTGAATATGTTTAATTAATAAGAAGTTGTCTTTAAGTCAGAAGAAACAGGAAGACAGTAGTATTTAAAATGGCTATACAGCTGTAGCTGGTGCATACATAAAAATTGGGACTCAAATGTATGATGTACCCAAGTCTTTTTAGAGTTCATTAACAATTACAACAGTGGAAGAAAAAATTTCATATATTATTCAAATCACTCACAAAGGATTTGTATAAAATATTTGAACTTGGTACAATTCTCTTTTGAACAGAGGACGTGAAATTATGAAGCAACCAAGAAGACATTGCCATTAATGTCAAAGCTAAATATTAAAATTGTGTTCACTATATCTGATGTTTAGTTAGGTCAGGAAAAATGACTGTCAGCCAGTTTTGTGTGAAACTTTAGCAGCAATGAAAAGAAATTAGGGTAGATGTTTAAATATCATTATAATTTTGTTTCTATGCTTACTCCGTCAGACTTTTGGCTCATAACCAGTGTATGGAACAACTGCATGAAATTTGAAACTTTGCCTTTATTCAGCTGATTGTCTCTCTGTTGCATATGAAACAAAAAACAACAACAAATTAACTAATAAATAAATATATTTATACATATAAAAAAAAGTAAATAATTAAAGTGTAAGCAAAAAAAAAATGTTCAACACAAAACTAAAACAAGTACAAAAACAAGACACTCCATAGTCTGTGCTACATACCACTGGGTTCAGTGTTGTCACGATGCTCTTCCAGCTTTTATCTAGCTCATTTGTTGTCTCTAATGTCTTTTCTTTTTCTGCTTGACGTTCAAACTGGTTCACAAAATTATAGAATGGTTACTTTAATTGACTAAGTAAAAATTTTTTTATATACAATAAATATTTTTTAAACAGTTCTTAATTTATATTATCAGAAACATTCTTTAGCATTTGTACATGGCTTATATTAACAAAGGCTTAGAAAATTATTTTGGAAAGCTAAAAAATATAATTAGGATAAATAATTAAAAAAGGATAAAATCATTAATCTGCATCAGAAAGTGCAAATATAAAAAAAATTAGAACAGAATTTACTTTAAAAGTTGTTCATTTAAAACAAACCTTATGTTTTTTAGATTCAGCTATAACTTCTTTCATTTTATCTTTCCATGAAACACTGTCATTAGTGAAACCACCAAACTGAAGATCACCTACAGAAAAAAAAATTGACAAAGATACTAGGCATGAATATTCATTAGATCTCTGTGGAGGTCATGTGATATTCCCCACCATTATCTTGACATCGGTAAATAAAAAAAATGCCCACAGTTAGGATAGACTGTCGGAAGATCACAAACAAGCTGAATCTCAAAAAAAAAATTTACTTGCTTGAAAGCATTAGAATAAAGCTCTTAATTTAAAATTAATAAAATAAAACATTTTTCAGCTTCATAGTTCCACATAGATTTTTTTTTTCATGCACTGTTTAAAGAAAAGCAATAACCAAAAGCCAGGTGTCAATAAGGCAGACCATGAGCTCAGTGGCTTGATGATGTAGAGGCAGAGCTACAACAGCTAAAGAGTCAGAGTGTGGA
The DNA here is from genome assembly GCF_947242115.1 of Biomphalaria glabrata. Classification (NCBI taxonomy): domain Eukaryota; kingdom Metazoa; phylum Mollusca; class Gastropoda; family Planorbidae; genus Biomphalaria; species Biomphalaria glabrata. Next base: position 76,838,490 of record NC_074711.1, read on the forward strand.
GACAAAAGCTCAGGATAGATCAGAATGGAAAGATGTGCTAGAGCAGGCCAGGGCCCTCCCTCCATGGGCTGAAGTGCCACTGGGATGGATGGATGTTGAACAGAAAAAGAAGTAGCCTTATGTTGGCATCTAGGTTAAAAAAAAAAAAAAAAAAGCAATAATTCATAGCACTAGTATGAGGCTCTCTATTTAAGAAAGTATTGAAAACTCATTATTTCATATTAAATAATTTGCTTTTTTAAATAATTATTCCATATAGTCGAGACATCTTTTTGTGTGTGTGTGTGCAATGCTAAATAAATATGTATATTTTTTATATTTCTATTTAATTATTTATGTAAAGTACCCCCTTTGACTGCAATATATGGGGCAGATGATGTTAAGGTCATCTGTTTCTTTGGCCAACAGTTCACAAGCAGGGTGTCATGGCCAGCACAGAGACTTTCCACAACTAAAGTCAGGTACCCAAAAGAGTTGGGTGGACTTAGGAGCATCATTAAAACCCAAGTCATCACCAAAGATTTAAACCTAGGACCTCTTGCTTCTGAAGCATATCACTAATACTCAGCCAACATGCCCCCACACAATTTACAATTATATAAATTTAAAGAAAAACATTTTTTTATTAGTAAAAAGTGTTTCTAAATTTTAAAATTAAACATAGGAGTCTTGTATAACAGTGCAGTTACTGGTAAAATCATTGCTAGTGTAATAGTAATAATAATATTAACCCGATGGCGCTTATTTGCGTTTTGAAAAATCCTGTAATTTGCCTACCTAGAGGGAAATACCTATAATATAAATTAAAAACAAAAAACGTTAATATGTAAAACAGAATACTAATAAATTTAATAAGCAACTTTAAAATATTGAAAAATATGTCTACTTTCAAATAATATATATACTTTTAATACCTTTAAAAAAAATAGCAAGTTTAAACAATACTCAATTTCCCAGCTGGAGGCAAATACACTGGATAAACTAAACATATCAGTTTTCACTATTAAAAAAAAAGTCTACACGCTCTCGTACTGAACGAGACATGATGAGCTCTTCTTAATGGAAAGTTTTTAAAAAATAATAATAGTGTCCCAACACACCTTACTGCATTCTAATTCCATAAAGCATGCATCATATCGCAATAGGTGCTATTGGGTTAGTATAAGAATACAAACTGTATCATATAGTATAACAAACCTGTTTTAAGATTTTTAGAGGCGTCATCATCATCAGACTCACTACCAATGGTATCCTGCAAGTTCTCAGCTAGAGACTGACCGTAGTGAGTTAGTACCACTTCTTCTTCATTCAAATTAAAATCACTCTTTCGAATTTGTTTCTGAATGTATTTGAATGAAATGATGACAAATAGAATAAATATAAATGAGATTTTATTTTACAATTCTACAAGAAAAACTTATATTGAAGTGGTCTGCAAGCAAAAAAAAAAAAAATTATTACCTTCTTCTCCATTGCAAATCTCTGAACCATCTTTTCATCAGCTGTGAGGTTGGAATCATTCTCTCCAAATCGTTTGTCATGCAATAAATTGGACTTTTTCATATGATGAAGTTCTCTAAGCAGTGTATCTTTACGCTAGCATTAAAACAGAATAATTGAAAGATGACTATGGAAGGCTTATAAAGGATTGTTATGGAATGCAAAATAAAAAACCATTAATATTATTTTAGGAATCAATAAGTATACAGTCTAATCTGGTCAATTGGGCCAGCCACTTATTCTGACTGAATCCTTGTGTAATGAAACAAATCATATTATACATTCAAACCCAAATGAGACCAAACAATTATTAGGACCAAAACTTTCGTGTCCTGATGCAACCCAATTAACCAAATTCAACAGTATTACAATCTAAAAATATTTCTAAAGGTTGAGGATTATGGTTAAATCTGAATGTTGTTAGAAGACCAAGTGATAACTTTTGTTTAATATTTGATCCATAATGTAGAATCATATACAAAAAAAGGGTTAAAGAAAACAAAATTACAAATTATCTTAAAATAAGATTTACCCCTCAGTTGTGGCACATTTAATCAAGAAATGAATCTAAATATATATCTTTAGCCTAGAAACAATAAAATGTCTAACCTTTTTGACAGCTTTTGATCTAGATACTCCAGGCAAGCCTTTTTCCCATTTCTGTAGCTTTCTATTCACTACTGAGCTTTTCACTTTGTTGATTTTAACTTCAAATGGATTTTGTGCCTGCTTGCTCTTTGCCTTCTGTTTGTTTCTAACTTTATCAGCTAATCCCTTTTTGCCCATTGAGACTAAAAATATAAAAAGTATAGTCGGTCAGTCAGGTCTTGTAAGTCTTAAAGTTACTGTCTCTTTTAAATAGATCCAGACCAAATGATAATGTAATAACTATTAAACCTTAAACCTAGATCTAGAACAAATAGAATCTAATGTCCTTAGAATTTAATACTAACTGAATGTTTTGTATAATTATTGCGTTATATCAAATGTGGAATTACAATATCCATAGATGACATGTTTCTATTTACAGTGTTGACATTTTAAAAAAGGATTTGAAATCTGATTACAATGTATTTTGCTTTTTTTTATAGACTATCAATGCATCAAATAAAAAAACTGCCAAGAATGGTTGGAAGCGTGGCTGAAAAAGGAGGAGCGTTAGGCATAGGGCATGATAGGGCTAGTTTTCCTTGTTGACCTCCAGTCATTAAAGGACTATTAGATGATTCATCTCATACAGCACTTTTTCATGTGACTGTAGAGATCTATTCTGTCCGCATGTAACGCAGGTTAAGGTGGTGTTTGCTTTGGTGGTAGAGGAACCAGACATTTTTCATTTGGCATGCTTTTCTTGCAGAGATGTGGCTAATGCTATTTCGCCATCCATCTATAGATTTCTTTGTCACTACAGTACACATAGTGTCATCTAGTGCTATGTCTTCCCAATAGTCAACATCTACTGCTTTGAGGTTCAGTTTGATTACATCTACATATTGGAGGTGGAAATGACCTAGCTAGCACAGCCAGTGCTATCTAATTCTGAGGGTGGTAAAGGTGCTGGGAAGATTTCTCTGAGCGAGTATTTGAGTGTTGTAACACTTTCTTTCTTGCCATGTGATTTTCAGGATCCTCCAAAGCCACAGGCAACACAAGGGAAATTAATTTATTTTTATAATTTATTCTTGCTAGAGTTACTCAGAAATCTAGATTCTACTTCTACTCTAGTTCTACACTAGAATCTAGATTAGATATGATCTATACTACATTTACTAATGATCTAGACTTATAATTATAAACTTATACTTACATGATTTTGTAACTTTCTCTTTGACAAGTTGAAGTTTCACTTATAGATCTATAGTTTGTTTTGGTACTAGATGTAACTAGACTTAAGACTATATTATTTTATTAGTATATTATATTATTAATATCACCTAGACCTAGAATGAGTAGAATTCTAAATGTACAAATCTAAATCTAGATACTACTAGATCTAGAGTAAGCTCTTATATTTGGGACACCCCATCAAATTCTCCTTCGCTGAAAGCATCCTTTTTTAGTTTGTAATTCATTTATTTTTATGTTTGGAGCAAAAAATTGAAGTTTTAGGACTGCGCATGTCCAATTTTAGATAAGTTCCACTATTTTTGTTCCATTTTTCCAAAGCAGATGGCATTTTTTTTAGATTCTCTGGAACCATGTATGTAAAGCTATTGTTTTAACCTCCCCCGGCAATTCACACCCATATAAGGATGAGGGCTATATTATGAGCCCGTTTGATCGTAGGCTGACGAGCATATCAAAATAAGCTTCCACTCATCTTTAGAAAGACATTCCAATCACATTTATACTGTTAGCTGTTAAAGAAAATTAAAAGAGGAGGTGTCCTAACGAATAATGAATTTAACTCATTCTCCCTTCATTGGACATGGCAAAATCTTAGTTAGAAATATTATTATTTTAGCTTTTATTATTATTATAGCTTATATATATATGGCTACTTTCATGCTTATAGCATGCTCAGAGCGCTTTTGGTCCAATCTCATTTGTGGACCGGTTGGGAGGGGGGGGATGTATCCAGGAGTTGGTTTTCCGTGCTGCCTTTAGGCGCTCAGTAAGCACATATTATTGGGTTTAATAAATCTATGATTTGTTCAATGAATAAACATGACCTAGATCGAAGTATCTAGAATATATAATTTATGAATGAAATAAAATAAAGTGTGGGCTGCTTATTGAAGCCAGAGACCATGCCTACTGCAGGTCATCACACCAGATGAGCTGGCGGCGAGGAGAGTGAGGTATACACTAAGCATGTAGTGTCACAACCTATTAAACAGGCAGTGGGGGAAAGAGTCATAAGAAAAAATTATAAGCATCTATGGTGGGTGTTAAGGTGCAACAAAACGAACATCCAAATTCTGAAAACAACAAGAGGGTCCTTGGATGGGAATAAAAGAGAGAGAGAGAGAGAGAATACATCTAGTTGAAAATGTCATGTTTATTAAATTATAATAATTAGTTTATAGATCTATAATCTATTAGATTTATTTCTGTCTTTCTACAAATAGATTATATCCTATAGTATATAATATATATAAATAAATAAACTATAAATGACATATATATATATATAATATCTATATTATATATATATACAGAGAGAGAGAGAGAATATGAGGCAATAGATTATAAATAAATATTGCAGAAGTGAATCTACTTCTTTTTAAATTAATGCAACCTAAATAATTTTTAATTAACACAGATTATATAATTTATTAGCTATTACATAGTGGTGTTCAGCGACGGTGCTCAGTGTCCAATGAAGGGGAAAGCACAAAAACTGTGTTCAGCATAATAGGAGAATAAAGTGACCCAATTTTTTTAAAATCTTGACTATGAGTAGTAATACATAGGACTAGGAACGCATATATATATATTTTTATTGTCCATTAGTTGAAAAATAAGAATCTGCTTTCAGTTTTTTTGTAAGTTAAACCTTCACCAAATAAAATAAAATTTAAAAAAATTTGGCCTAGTTCCCAAAGTCAGTGTTCAGATATGAGAATCTACAATAGATCTAATTCAAATTAGTTCTTAAAAAGTGACTTAGTCTTAGAATCTACCACTACCAATCACACTCCACTGAATGAAGTCACTGTTCATAATCATAATTACTGTGTGAAGTGTGTCTGTGTGTGGCTGTTGTAGTGTTGTTACTCAGAGTTACTGTTAGTGACTCGACTCTAGTATAGATTTAGGTCTAGATCTAGTAGTAGATTCTAAGTAGATCTAGTTAAATCTAGTAGTAGTACTGAGAGTAGTACTCAGTCTCAGTAGTTAATCATTTACTGTGTTAGTTAAAGTTTAATAAATAATAGTTACTCAATGAGTCAATATAGATTCTAATTATATATTAATTAATTATTATTATATTTAATTATATATACTAATATAGATCTAGATTTAGATCTAACTCTAACATTCATAACATTGAAATTGATTCACTATTCACATTCATGAATGATATAAAATAATAAATAATTGACATTAATTATTAATGATTAATTATGATTCACATAACTTTTAGACCTCTTTAGTACTTACTGACAGACTTACTCAACTTGATTCTTGAACTTTTACAACTTACTAAGCAAGACTAAGTACTAAGTAAGTTTAAATTTACTTTACTTAGTTTATACTATAGTTACTATTAATTAATTAATTGACTCTTGTTCAATTTAATCCTCTTGACATCGTGGAATAACGTTTATCGTTTCGTTACTTAGACTAAGGATGTAATTTTTACATTACTGATCACTGACCTTTAAAAAAGAAAGAACTGACATATATAAATCGGAATATTCACATTTTTACCATATATAGACTATGATTTTTACTCAACTCACTCTTGTCAAGTAGGCTAAAATATTCTATATTTCTCCCACACACAATTTCGGATCAAGCTGAAATTTTGCACCATTATTTCTTGTACCTGACAAAACAAGAATCAATACAAAAATTAAACAAATATTTAATTAACTATTGTTAATTACTTTGTTTGGTATCGAACAAAATGGAAAGAAATCGTACTTTGCAGATGAGGTGGTATAACTTAATAATAAGTTGAATTAGTGATTTATTAGTCTCATTTTTACATTATATAGATAAATAGGTCGCCGCTTAAAATTACACTGTGTTTATAAGTGTATTGGTTTGAGCCCTCGATCGAGTTAAAATTAAAGTTGTACAACTTTTTTAAAAATGCATTTTAAAAGCAACAACGGTAACATTGACGCAGATAGGGCCTACCGCCCCTTCTTTCTTTCTCCCCCTTTTCCAACTGGTCCAGACAAGTGATATCTTCATAACGCACCGAGAAATCTAAAAGTATGACATTGCGCTAAACTAAAATATTTTTTATCGCACAGTTTTATTATTTTTAGTCTTGATCTATTGCAAATTTATTAACATACAAACTAATCGATACAATTACAATTAATATCAGCTTTTTATAAATAATTATTTTTGTATATTTTCTTTCTTTGTACTTCGATCTTAATAAGCGTTTCTCAAACTTGATATATCTAGATTTACCATTCCCACTATGCTGCAACGCAAAACTTTATTTCGTTCACAGGCCAAAAGTAGGCCCCCTAATTATGCTTTTGCTAAATGTTTTTTTGTTACCTTTACCTATCCCTTAGTCTGTTGGACTGTTGGGGCACCATGCAAGATTCGTAGACCGTGCATTCCTCTCTGTCTTTTGCATGGGCTTAGCCAGGAGGGGTGGGTGGGGGTTCAACTCTTCTATAAAACAAAACAAAAATGCAAATGACAATCCCCAAATTCCAAGCGCAATGCTAATGAAGATTTTTATTTTAAACCCCCCTCCGAAATTTACGATAAAACCTCCTCTAAAAAAAGCAAATTACACACTCAAATTTCTATGAGCGTAGCCAAAGGGATTTTGAGTTTAACCCCCCCCCCTTTTCAGCGGGGTTTGAAGCTAAAAAAAAATACCCCTTCAATATAAAAAAAAAAGGAAATTACACACTCAAAATGCTATGAGCGTAGCCAAATGGGTTTTGAGTTTAAACCCCCCATTCAGCGGGGTTTGAAGCTAAAAAATACATCTTCAATATAAAAGAAGCAAATTACACACTCAAAATGTTATGAGCGTAGCCAAAGGGGGGTTTGGATTTAAACCCCCCTTCAGCGGGGTTCAATGCTAAAAAAATATCTCTTCAATATAAAAAAAAAAGCAAATTACACACTAAAATACTTTGAGCGTAGGCAAGCTTATGGGGGGGGGGGGAGGGGTTGAGTTAGAATCCCCCTCCTTTTTTTGTAAAGTTTAAAACCCCCTCCAGATGGTTTTGTGTTTAAAATCCCCCTACAGAGTTTTGAGATTGAAAACCTCTCTCTTCAATATTATTCTAAAGCAAACGGCAGCACCAAATTCTATGAGCTTAGCTAAATTAGGCTTTGAATTAGAAAAAAAAATCCAGAGAATTTTTAGTTTAAACCGCCCCCCCCCCCAAAAGATGATTTTGACGATAAAAACTTCCCTTTTCGATATAAAATCTAAAGCAAACTACAGTCACCTAATTTCAAGAGCGCAGTCAAGAGAGGTTACACATTTCTACCAGTGGCTGGGCTCCATTAATAAAGTGCAGTGAATAGTCATCTGCCGAAATCGAAAAACACTTAATGTGGCTCAACAAAGATGGCTAAGACGGATTTTAGGAGTTAGTTATGGAGATCGGGTCTCAATCAAGGAAATCTTATGCCGAACTGGGAGTCGACCCCTTAGTAAGGTTGTGACAGAGCGTCGCATGAGGTTTGCGGGACATGTTCTCCAACAAAATGAATTTCGCATAATAAGAGTTGCGATGACATTCTAGTACAACTTGGCGCCACACTTTCATGGAGGTCCTCAGAGCAGGTGGGAAGAGGCTTCAGGCATTGCCAGTGACAGATTTTTGTGGAAACAGCTTGCCGCGCTGAACGTCGCTGGAGGATCGAAGTCAGTAAGATTAGCACATTAAGTTTTTGAAATAAAACTTTAATAGCAGGATAATGCCTAGTAGATATATCAGATTATGCATTTTGTTGGCTTTCAATACCGGAAATAGTGCTTGGCGGCGGGGCTCTTGCTGGCAAGGGCTGGGAGTCTAGAATTTTCCACTAACTCCAGGAAGATCCTATTCTAGGGCATAATAAACTCTTCCAAAAGAATGAAAGGTCAGAATGTAATAAAGATTAATTATGTACACACACACATATATATATATATATATATATATTTGGCGAGGGGGGGGGGGAGAAAAAAATTCCCCCAACCCCCTCCCCCGAAAAAAAATCCTGGCTACGTCCATGGTCTTTTACCTTAGTTAGAACCTCTTTCAATGACAGGCCCTTCCATTCTTTTATGTTACCCTCCCATCACTTTCTGTCTGTCTTTTCATCTTTATACTGGTACTGTTCCCTGAAGAAAGGTCTTTGCGATCCCGAAGATCTTGTAATATGGCCATAGATTTTTAGCTTGCATTTTTTCTACGATAGTTAGCAGGTAATCATGTGGTCCAATCGCTGCAGTAACCCTGTCTCTAATCTCTTAGTTTGTGATGCGGTCTTTGAATGTGATACCTAGGATCCTACTGTGGCATCTCAATTCCATTGCTAGGATTCTCCTCTCTAGCTCTGCAGTCAGCGTCCAAGACACATATAAAAATGTGGCCACGACCAGGGAGCGCATCACGAGGAGCTGCCGCACTGGGCATCATATACCCTAGCTACGCCACTGTATAAAAACATATAGCCTACACTAATTGTCACAAATATATAAATCTGTAGATAGTGATAAAAATATAGATAGATAGATAGAGATATGTAGGCCTATTTGTGTTAAAATGATGTGGGTGGTGAGTACGTCTTGTTATTTCCAAAAGTTGAACCTAATGACCCAATGTACTAATGTCCAACGTATGCCGGGAATCTTGTCAGGTGAAGAAACAAGTAAAAAGTTTTTAGTTTTAAAGACAATTTCTAATTTTGTGACTTTTCGTAAGAGCGATTACTTTGCTCGAAATAACATTGAATGTTGCATATTTACCAGTTTTGACAAATTGAAAATTTGAGAGCTGGAAAAACAGTTCCCATTCAACTACATTAAACGATAAACTACATTGCTACAAAATGGTTGTGAAAGTGTGTGTAAACAAGCAGCGTCACTGTAAAGGTCAAGCTTATTTTTACTTTCACCAGATCAGAAATTCACTGTGTAGTCTTTGTAAGAGCACAACGAATGTCATCTTCTGCAACAGTTTTAACTACATTGCTACGAAATTGTCGCGACAGTTTTTGCTCACAAGCTATCGTCAGATTGAGCTGATTTTGCTAAGAAAGTCATTTTCTTAGGATTATTAGCTAGGCGACTCCTAGTTGCATTAACTCAAAAACAAAATCGAATAAAATACTCAGAGACACATTTCTTATTCAATATACATGGAAGTGGTCCTTCGTGGCTAGTAAAATTATAGCATGGAATAAATTACATGAATGATGGCTGAATCAACCAGGAAAACTAAAAACTTAGCAGTCAAAGATTAACAAGCATGACTAGATTGATATATGGATACGCGTAGGAAGTAAATATCGTCTTTTTTTATTCAACGTATGTAATTTTTAAGATATAATTATAAGATAATTAATCATCCCCCCCCCCCCCAAAGGAGTCGTAATCCTCAGTTTTTTGAACCGCTGAGGTAGATTAAGTTGTATATAGGCCTAATTATACTTTATACGCCTTTCAGACATTGGACTTCCGGCTTAATTTGGTCTAACACCGTCATCGGGGGTTGTCCGCCCTTGCCGCATATAAAATTATTTCTATGTTTAAAGTTAGCCGTTTCTGTAGCAATTGAGATGGCAATAGTGAGCTAATATGGTCTCTACTGACCATAATTTGCGACATCTGGGCTTGAAAGCTTAACTGAACAAACTGCTCTGTTGGAAGAGGTCATTGCCTATATAGGCTAAAACACGGCTATTTCAAATGTGTCTGGCACTCCGGGCGCATGGACTAGAATATATGGCCGAAGGCCGAACATACCGGGAACCCCCGCCATTGAAGTTACTGTCCCTTGAGGAACGGCGCCTGTATTATCAACAGGGTCGTGGAAGCTCTTTTACAGTTCTGCATTGTGCAATGAGAAAGCTCTCGCATCCTCTTATACACTTCCAAAGGAGTTTTGTGTTGCTACTCATTTTACCTAATCTAGCGATCGTTTCCACCCGAGGGCCAAGCTGAGGGAGAGTAGCGTACCCGGGTATCGTGGCCTACGACAACTATTGGTCTCGGGTGGATACGTCAGCGGAAATAGAAAGCATTTGGAAACGTGAAGCCTTGTTCCTTAGAGTTGAATGGAGATTCTTCCCCACACCTTCCTGTCACCTTGTAGGCCTAATCTTGTCATGCATTTTTCTTTTCAGTAAGCCTATATATTTCCTCCACAACTACAAAAATTATTTTTTTAAAACAATAGCATACGGAAAATAGCTTCACTACTCTGCTCAAATTGTCAACTATACCTCATTTTATTTCTTTTTGGTAATTTTTTTCGCGAAGCCTACCATTTTTTTTACGCAACTTATGCAATTTTTCTTTGCAACCCGGACCAATGTAGGCAGCCGCCAAACTTGTTCTTTCAATTGGTCCGTACTATTTCTGAATGATATATCCCTTTACAACAGTCACGTTTTCTTTGCAGATCAAACACGTGGGATGTTGGATTATTACAATGTTGCACCCACAAAAATCTTTCCACTTTTCTTTTCCAGCCCACATTTCTTCGGCTCTCCTATTTCATTGACGCACACATCTTGAACATCCCTGTACTACATGCGTTGCTATAAAAACAACACGACCTTATGTCACTCACACGTCAAAAAGACGGGAGTGGATATTTAAAAAAAACTATTATTAGAAAACTCGTCAATTGACGTTGCCGGAAAAAATAACTCTGTGTTTCCTTACAATAAGACAGTTTTAGAACACTAGTATTAGAATACTACAGAATGAATGAAATCTACTAAAGAAAGATTTGAGTCCTTAAGTAGGTCAAGATACAATAACTCGAATAACTAAATGGATTGCCCCCCTTCCATTCTCTTAACATTACGATTTTCTATAGTGAGCATTCTCGTTTCAACGGACTAGAGAGCACCGAGTCACGGACCGCATCTTTCTTGCCCTCTTTATAAACGGAAACTTCGATGTTTTGCTTACGATATCCATTACCATGTCATCGACTTGAATAGAAAGGAAAGCCAAGCCAAGGCATGATGTATGCTGGAATTGATTAAAAGAATCAGCGAAAATCATACGGAACAACACTTCAAGAGTCGACACGAAACGTGCTGATGTCAATTTCTAGAAGAAAGCATAGTGCTGTAAAGTAAAAGCATTGCTCATGCCTCAAACACAGCTGTTTGCTAGTTAGTGAACATGAAATAAGGACCAAGAAGAAAACGCCGCCAGGCGGTACTTTTAAGTTATCAGTCAAAAGATTAAGAAAGATTTTAAAATTAAAGCGTGACATACATATTGGTCGACTTTTTAATGAAAGCGGGACTTTGATCGTTCCGCCCGGAATTTTATGAAAAGCGTGATAGAAGGTCCAAAGTGGGACAGTCACCCCTAACTAGGGACGTCTGATCACCTTTCTTTTGACTGCGAGTCACGTCATACAATATGACCAAGTCAGTTCAGCTTTCGTCTCTTCCCAACCATACAGGAGTACGGAGACTACCAGTGAAGAATACAATTTGAAATAACTTGGAAGCTGATGCCAAGATTAAACGGCTTTTTATCTCATTTGTTGATCCTCCATCTCTCGTTAGGTTTGACTCTAGGTATGAGTCAACATCTTTGAATGTTTGACCATTCTACAGTGTGCAACATCTCGTATTATATATATATATATATATTTAGGAGCCTATTCATAAAATAGTCAAAACCTTAAAAACCTTTTTTTTTTTGGGAGGGGGGGGGGGGAAGGGTGAACATATATTCAAATATTTATACATACTAGTCGACCCGCGGCGCAGCATACGCCGCTTCGTAATGGCAATGTGATCCAAAGGACCGCTAAATAGCAGGGATATGGAGAGATGTTGACCCGGATTGTAAACTCGAGGAGGGCCATGCTGACGTTCTCGGAAGTGAATAGTGATAGTAGTGGGAAGTATTTGAGACATCGCCACAATTTCAGCCTCGCCACCATAAATGCCGGAAGTAGGCCTATTCATGTAGGCAGCGTGCTTCCGTGAGTAAGAACAACGGACAGGGCGTTGCTATAGTTATCCCAATGTTCGCAAACAAAGCTTACAGCCATCTTGCGAAGTTCGAGAGCAACAGTTTCGTTGATGGCATTTTTCCAGAAATATGCGACTGATAGAAATAAACAGTTACCCGATGCAAAGGTACAGAAAAAAACATGCAGCTATTTAAATGACACCAGATATTGACGTATGTAAAAAATACACACTTAAATGTAGTCAAATATAGAATGTAAATAGAAAGATTACTTTTTCTCCCCCCTCTCTTTTTTTTCCTGAACCGTGCTCTCTGTCGCCACGAAAGTTACGTGGGATAACTTTAGTCCGACTTGCAGAAATAAAAGAGTTATCTTTCCATGACTTTTGCGTGGTGTCCCGCATGGTTGGGCGATGAAGAGAATTATATATAAAGAAGATATGAAAAACATGTTTATTTTAAAAAGTTTCTTTTTTTTTTTAAATTATCGCCAGAATATCTAGCGCCAAAACGGTGCATACCAGCATTTTTTAGTATTGGTCTAAGGTTAGGTTATTCCAGGGTCACTTTTGTGGTTGGAAAGACATGATCCAATGTGGTTACTGTATTCCACCCTTTTATATTTCTCATACCATTCACTTACCCATACTGTAAATCAAAATTCTGATTAATTCAATTCTTTGTTAGAATTGTTTATATTCCCCTTATATTTGTTGGGAGTGTGAAATAATTGAGAAATTCTTGATAGATAACAAAAATGACTAAAGAAATAGATTGCATTTTGCAAGAGTTAATTTTATCAAAATATAATGTTTTATATTTAAAAACATTTATCACCCAACTGTTTGATTTCCACAACTGTTTTAAAATTTATAATTATTTTTGTTTCTGACGTTTCCATCAGTTCAAGATTAACAAGAAGTCTCAAGAAAGAAATTAGCACTAAAACAAAGATTTCGATTTCTGAATATAATTGGTTTAATAAAATTTCTTGAGAAAATATAACACTTGCTCATTTACACTTTTAATACTTTCTGTTAAATTGATGTCTATTACAAACCCTTTTAAACAGTGATTTATATAGACATAATGGAGTTGAAATTATATCCTACAAATAAAAGTGATAGTTAAAAAATAAAACAACAACAAATAACATTAGAATGAGTTTCCTATAAAGAAACAAATCTATCAATAAAAAAGATATAAAAGTTGAGTGATTTCTTTAAATGAAATTTTTCAAAAAGAATTTAAAAAAAAAAAGGAAATTCACATATAAGTAGTCTTTTAAACAAAAAAATATGAAACTAATTAGAAACATACGCATTAAATTTAATTGGATATCAACAAATATATTTTCTATAAACATGTAAAAAGTAGCATAATATGAAATGACAGTAATACTTTTAAAACTTTAATTAACAACCATAAGCAAATGACAACAAAAAAAAATACAATAAGTAAATAAAGATCAAGTTTTCAAAAACACAGGAATTAAATATCAAAATATATATTAAAAAAATTAAATGTAATTGAAAAAAAAAAGTATTTACCAACAATGGCAGTGGATTATTAGACTAATATGTCTTTTTCTAGAACTGAACACATCTTTTAGCTCCGACTGCATTCTATCATAATTTTAATTCCTTCACCCCTTTTGGCAGCCTCAAAGGCCTTTACAGACTCCTCAAGCTTGAAGCGATGTGTTATTAGAGGTTTGACATTTACTTTTCCAGATGCAACCATTGCTAATGCTGTTGGGTAACTGAAAAAAAGTAATATGGTACATTTTTATCATCTTTTATGCTTTCTTTTTTTTGCAATGCAGTATAATTGTTTTAAGCATTGTAAACAACACATATATATTTTTTTCAATCATCTTCATTAGAGCCTGGCAGTAGTTATGAGGAATAGTTTATCCCCATTTTTCTCAACTGTTATGTTATTTAATTATAGTGAGATTTAGAGTTCCTTAGGTTCTTTTACTATTTTACTATTCTTGTGCTTACTTCAGTGTTTGAAATCTAGAAAACAGAATTTAAAAAAATGACACAATTGTTTGATTGAAATTTTTCTTCCCTTCTTTTTTCTTTAAAAGTGCATTTCATGTCATTCTCAACAAAATAGATTTTAATTGGTTTCCATAGAAATGAAATGCATAAATAATTAATTACCACATAGAATGACTTGTTTTGCTTTGGAGTAGTTTCCTTTAAAAAAATAAATATCAAAAAGGATATTCTAAAAAAAAAGTAAACATTAATTACAAATATTTGTTTACAAAAATATTAATATCACTGATGATTATAATTAGACTAGGTTAACATATTAATTTATCTTTCAATTAGTATACATTTTATTATTATATGCTTATAATATAAAAACCATGAAGTTTAATATTGAAAAGGTTTCTTGGACTGCCATGGCTTCTTCAATTTTGTACTCTTAGACTTAATAGACTTAGATTCTACAGTGCAGTTCTGTGCAACGGGCAGCAGAGTACCATGATTCTTTATAAAATAAAAGGATAACAAGGAAAATATAAAAATCTTTTTTTAAAGAAAAACAAAGCTTATCTAAGGAAGAACTCAGCACGTTAAGAATCTCTCAATAATGTAGAAGCTATTTCCCTTATTCAAAATCAAACAAAACTATTAATTACCAATAATTGATTGACTAATTGCTTATTTTTTTTTAGTGATTCATGTCTTGTCTATACCAATGAATAATTGTGCAAACTTTTTACCAGACAGACAAAGTGAGTTGAAATAAGCTTTGTAATAAAACTTGCAATATAAGATGAAAACAGTAGACAATATTAGCACATAGCAACATAAAAAAGAAAGTATTGGCCTATTGAATATCTGATTAACTTACTATCATTTTACAACATTATTTTTTTTATTATGGACAACTAGAAGAGGTAATATTAAACAATACAATTTTTTATGTAATGCTAAAAACAATACTTTTTGGCAAATAATATACATTGTATTCATTTACGTTTATTTGTATATGTTTAAGAATCTATAAGAGTTTAATAATCCAGTGAAAGTAAAATAGATAAACTGACTGAACTTGTGTATGATATACTTGTTCTACCTATTTAAGCAGATTGGAATGCAATTTAATGACAAGAAATTGAGTTTTTACCTTGTGGTATGCTCTATGCTGTTTTCAATTTAGATATAAAGGGAATAGTAACTTAAAAGGGCTATTTTAATGAAATGACTAACCAATTCACATATCTGAATATGCCTCTGATATCCACTTCTCTTACTCCAGCATTAACCACAGGCACTTCAACAATGTCTTGACCAAGGCCAACAAGAACCACAACTCCTCCTGATCTTGTAGCCTGATAAAGAAAAATAAAAAAAACCCAACAAAGTTTATATTAAGCGTAAGTGTATCAAGTAGTTTGAATCAGTCATGTAATTAAATTCGTAATAGATCTAGACTAACAATAATAAATCTGTGCGATTAGAAATTTTTTTTATAACAACTTATTGACAAGCACAAGTAAACATTTATCACATTTATTTTTTCCAATTTCATCATGCGCAACAATTTATTAAAAAGGAAAAAAAAAAGCTTCATTTTTTTCTTTCACAAAGAAGAATTCTTATTTGGTTAGCAGTTAAAAAGGGTTATTTCAAAACATGATGTAATTATGAGTTGAAACTAAATTAATTAAATTAAGAAGTATTTACATATATGGCAGTCTGAATACTTTTCGCGGCCCCACTGCATTCAATAGTGATGTCTGGTTTGGTTCCCATGACAGTTTCTATCTCTTCAGCTACTTTTGATGGATCACTGTTAGCTACTCTCACAACAAAGTCAGCTCCTATTTCTTTAGCTTTATTTAATCTTGTTTCATCAATATCTAATTAAAAAATAAACAACAATAAATTTTTTTTTTCATGACTGTAAACTATATTAAGTCTATCCTCATTAATCTATCAATATATTACAAAAACAAAGTAAAACATAATAATAATAAGGCTTGTCTTCAATTTCAAAGATTAAGAAAAAGTGCTGTATTTCATGTGGTTACACAGCCCTAGCAGTGATCTACATATTTGGTCACATTCAGCAAAGACCAGCCACATCCAGCGCAAACATAACTTTTATCTGCCTAGTGGTTGGTCCAGGTTCTTTTTCAATGTATATGCCTATCCTCTGAAGATTTCCTTTTTGGTCTCAAATGTGTATCCTAAGTCTTTGTAAGAAATGTCCAGTTGTTTTGTTCCAAAGCCACCTGCTGCTAGGGGCTCTCTTCTAAGTCAGTTAAAGTAAGCTGGTGCCTAAACTGAGGATTCCAGCTACATTAGCCTCAACATGCACCTTGGTGGAAAGGTCTAGTAATGAAACTTAGATTAAGGGTATCAAACACAGCCTCCGTTGGGTTACCCTGGCTGAGCTTTTTCCCTCTCTTATGGGGTGAGGATGTTCCCAGCACACCATCATTAGAGACCAGTGGCTAGAGTGGCAGTCCCTGCAAAGTATTGTGACAGTGTAAGAATAGGAAGTAATCACCCCTGATTAGTGTGGCCTTTATCCACTTATAGCGAGCAGGACCAGGACTGAGGGCTACATATATGGCTTGACCCAATTGTAATAATGGATACTACCATAGTGGAACCTTCAGACAGGACTTGGGGTGAAGATCTGCCTGTCTATGTCTAGCTGTTGGATAAAATCCTTTCCAATGGTCATAGGGATATAAAGGCACATTTGCACCATTTCCTTGCTGGACTTTTCAACTAGGTACCTAAGGTCTTTAAAGTGTTTTCATGGAGCAACACTATTATACTGACCACCTTTCAGCTCATCACTTTGCCTTTGACATACAGTCATCCTAGCCTAATTATTAATGAATAAATAGTCCCTCTACACTGTCTATACCAGCATTCTCAAGAAGATTGCTATCTTTAGTGCAGTCTTGCCATTGTATGCCAGCATTGAAGAAGTCTTAGATGTTTTCTGTTTATACAACAATACCAATACACTCAAAATGAACATAAAATGAAACTTTACAAAAAAAACAAAACAACAACAAACAGTTGAGATACCTGTAACACAGACAAATGAGGCCCCTTTTGCTTTGGCTGTTAAAATATTGACTAAACCAATGGGACCTAAAACAAAGGTCAGAAAGTAGAGCTGTAAAGGAACAATCAGGCGTAATGGTATTAATTAATGATAATTACATTTAGTAAATTGTATTTATCACTCTCTCTCTCTCTCTCTCTATATATATATATATATATATATATATATATATATCATAAAGCAGCTATTGCATTAAGTTTATTTTAGTTTTCTGCAAAAATTGACAGAGCAAAGTCAAGGTTAATTGTCAACGAGTTCTTGGAGCAAGCATGCTTTCTTGCAACAGAAACAGGAAACTTAATTCTATAAAAGGAGTGAGATTTGTTTGTTTCTAGTTGATTGTATGAGTTAGATAATAAAAACATTTTTGAAAGGATGGTGAAGGTCAGTTGTTATGAGCTTGAACAAAAATAGTTAACTTGTTTAATTTTATTGTAAAGTGTGTATATTTCATTAAAGGGATTCCTATTTCCAGAATTAAGCTTTGTATTAATGGTTGAAGGATCTTCATTGTTTAATTAATAGTTTACTTTTGAATCTCCAGCATAACAATTTTGTTTGAGTGTTCAGTAAATGTTTATAAAAGAAATCTACACTAATTTATAACATCAGAAACGCATTGTCTGATCTCATTGTAACATTCAGACATCTTCACATTATGCACTCAAAGAGAAATGATCGTTACTGTACTCAAGCCTTTTAAGTTTTATTTTTGCTTCTCATGTTTATATCTTGTTTTAAAATGTCATTTTTATTAGAATTAAAATTAAAAGATGTTACATTGTAGGTATTTCTAAAAATAAACATTCTGTCAATCCATTTATTAAGGACACTTACGTAGAAGTTTTACTCTACAATGGTCATTGTTGCTAAAATAACGAAAACAGCTAAAAATCTGTTTGTGATATAATTGAAACAGTAAGTAGTGTAAAATATCATCTATTAAATTAAGTTTTATAGAAGTTGAATGATGCTTCAAGCTAATTGTACAAACTGTCTTACCTGCACCACAAACTAACACAGTATTTCCCAACCCAACACCTGCCCGATTAGTTGCATGAACTCCAACTGATAATGGTTCAAGTAAAGCCCCTTCCTCAAATGAAACATGATCAGGAAGCCTCAAAGAAAAAAAAAACTCCATTTATAATAGATTTCACTTTATACATTTTATTAAGCTTTTTTAGCTTGAAGAATTTTTAAGTGCAAGTAGAAATTCTTAAAAAAAGGACGCCTACTTGAAACAGAAGTCTGCAGCATGAACATAGTAGCGTGCCAGATTTCCATGATATGGTGGAGTAGCACAAAATTTCATGTCTGGGCATAGATTATATCTTCCTGATTTGCAGAAATGGCATGTACGGCAAGGAACACCTGGCTCAATAGCAACTCTGTCACCTTAGAATAATAAATGAAAGAATTATTTAACTTTAAAGATAATGATTACTTTATTGTCTTTTTTAAATAATAATATTTGATTTTTTTGTTTGAAAGTTAATTACCCTTACCAACTTTAAGAGTGGTGACATCTGGTCCTAGCTTGCTTACCACAGCACTGGCTTCATGTCCCAACACCATTGGAGCCTTGACAATAAAATCTCCGATTCTCCCATGTGTCCAATAATGCACATCTGATCCACATATGCCTACTTGCTCCATTTTAAGCTGAACCTCTGAAAAAATATACAATAATTTTTTTATTATTTTAGCACTGATGATTTTCAAAGTAAATTACTGTTACAAGCCAAGATAGTGGTGCGCGATCAACTTAACCTTAAATCTAGTTTCCTTAAAATTTGCTTCTAGAATTTCACTATTTATTGGTAAAAAGGGATAAAATTAGTTCATGTTAGTTCATGGTGTCCATTTATTTATGAGTTCTGGTAATAGCTAGTATGGCTACAATTAGGTCAGAAATCCCCTGTGATGTCACAATGGGCCCTTTATAAATGTCTAGGAGACATGAGGCACTTGAAATAGTATAAAAAGAAATGCAAGCTCTGTGTCTGAGTTAATTTTTAAATACATATTACTAGATTCAATAGTTTAGTTCAACAGTTCTGTTTCCTTTAAATTCAAAACAATTATTATTGTTGAATTTAATTAAAGCTTGGGAGTTTTTCATGGATTTTTTCTTTTTTTTTAAGGAGTGTATTGTGTTTTTTTAAGGATAAAGAATCTGCTAAATCTTCATCACAGATGGAAATATACAGAATCAAACATAACACAATGCGAGACACAATAAGAGATAAGATGAATGGGTTTAATAAGTAAGGTATATTAAATCAAGAAAAGTAAAGTAATTTTGATCTATAGATTTAAGGGGCAGATGAAGATGGGTTTATCAGATTCTGATTAAGACAATATTTTTTAAAACCCAGCTGCTAAGACATCTACTTTATTCTCTACAACAATTTAACAATTGTGCGATATCAATTAGAGATGGATGGCCTAAATGAAACCTTAAATTAAGGAGTAGAAATCACAGATATTATACAAAACCAGACCTCAGAAAAGCAGATAAGAACTTTATCTTCCAGCATATTTCCCCATACATAATTACATTATATACAATATGCACAAGTAATTAAGTATTATTTTATCTATTTCATCATCATTGTTATTACTATAGATATAGAAGGCGGATTTATTTACTGTAGTGTGATGCTGAAGACATTTAAATGCCCAATTTTACTCTATTCTTATATCGTGAGTCCTCACTTAACAACAGGTCTGTTTCACAATGGACTATCAAGCATAAACATTATTTCCATTTAATCCTGAGATATGACCCAATTTCAAAGATACAATAGATGGCAGAGTGATATTTATTTATTTTGCCAGTGCATGGAGCAGTGTCAGAACAGTGGTCTGTATGATAAGCTGGGCTGAGACAGCTCACCTTAGCAACACAATGGCTCTTTCATACACAGTACATATGCATGAGAAATTTTATTTTTTTTTTTACAATTTTACTATCAAAACCTATCAACAAGGCTGATAAAAGGAGTGTATAACTCCTACAGGATCTTACGCCCAGACCTGGATATGAAGATTATACAGAAATACAAAGGTGGAATGAAAGTCTTAGTAATTGCTAGAAGCATGGGGTTTCCTCATTCCACCATTTCGACCATACTTAAATATAAAGAGAAAGTGAAGGAGATGGTGAAGAGTAAAACAATTTATATTTTTGTCAATAAAATAAATGCTTTGTTGGCTGTGTTTCCTTTACCTGGGAAAAATACTACATATAATTTTAAGAGTATAGAGTACTGTATCAAAAGAAAAAAAGGTTACTACATACTCTACTATTATAATTTAAAAATGATTAACACCTAATCCATATCTAGGGTAACACTTAACCACGTAACATGCTTTAAGACAGACTTTCTGGTCTCTAACCCTGTCGCTAAGTGGGGACTCATTGTAATTAGCAAAATTTGAACAAATAACTTTTAGGAAATAAAAGGAAGAACAGAACTCACGTCCGGGGCCAGGTTCAGGAATCGGCTGATCTTCCTATGATTTGAGGAATAATAATTAGACATCACTATTATTTACCTAAAATGGTAGCTAACAATTATTGAAATATATGTCAACATAAACATGAATTTATTGGTTAATATATATAATTACAGGGTATGTATATTTTGTGGTTTTAATAAATTTAGAATTGTGAAAAGTCTATTTTGTATGAAAATAAAAAGTTTGGTGCACATCAATTAGCATTTACTAAAGCATGAACTCTTGTTAATCCATATAATACCATCTCTTTTATATACCGGTAATTGGTTAAAAGCATTTCTTCATATTTTTTTTAACAGTAGGTGTAAAAAATATTATTTGAATTAAATTTTGACTTAATTTTTCTAATTTCTATTTTTCGTATTTTAAGTAGTTTAAAAACCCAATCACTAAACATTAACTGCTGTCTGATAGGTTAGTTAGAGGAGATATCTCTCATATCTTTATTAGTATCTTTAAGATTTCCTTTCAAATTGACATGAGATACTATATTCACTTATCAATGACCTAAATGTCACTCCCTAAGGTTACTTCTAGCTCTTATCTTAAAATTCTTTTTCAAGTCAAAAACTGTGCCTCCAGTGCACTTTTATAGAACTACTGTATACACAAAATAACAACTGAAAACTTAAATTAAATAAATTTAAAAGAAACAAAACCAGTCACTTTTATGAAATGAAACTAATCATTTCTATTAAAATGAAACATATTTTTTATAATAAGAACTTTTTCATGAAAGATGCCTTTCCAAATCACACATGAATCTTAAAGACAACCTGCACCCATTAAACCACTGTTACATCAGATCTGAATGAAGTGGTTGTCTCCTTTCCATTAGGACTAAAACAAAATGTTTGTATTTGCATCTATATTGTTATTGTTACTGTAGTTACACCGCTGTGGTCAATTTGATTGGACAATAAAAATTATCTTATCTTATGCTTGTAACTTGTTGATAAAAAACCTAAAATAAAATGAAAGTGCTACTTTTATAAATATAAACTGTATGTAATATGTTGGATGCTTTACTTTTCAACTCTTGAGAAGTTTTTGTCCAGGGTGGATACAAGGAGAGGATTTAATGTTTAACTTGAAGTTTTTGCACTGCAATATTAATGTGCATCTGGATTAATTTTTAGCAATTAAAGCTAATCTAAGGTTATAATAGCAGTTAATAAATTTAAATTCTTAAATCACTGATGGTCTAAAGCTGCCTTAGGAAGAAAATACATTTTTGACAACATCAGTACATCTACATTTTCAGAAGGTTAAAATTGAAACAGTTAAAAAATTTACACATAAAAACACATATTTGTGTAATGAAAGAAATTAAATAAAATGTGACACTTCTTAAATATAAAAGAAACAAGGCTAAAATTTATATAGGGCTTTATAATAAGAGTGTGTGGATGTGTCCAAATGAAGTATTGTCTATATGCAACTTTTAGTACAATTGATGAAGATGATCATTTGATATCTTCTAATTTCACTTATGCCAATTATATTGGTTTGATCACAAAAGTGCTCACCGGTGGTGGTGGTGTGTGTGTGTGTTTTCAACAAAAGTGATACACACACACATATATATATATATATATATATATATATATATATATATATATATATATATATATATATATATATATATATATATATATATATATATATTGTTACAAATCTCCCTATCCAGGCTCTCTTCAAACTGCACCACACAACACAACGAACTTAAAGAACCTCACAACTCAGGGCTCCAAAGTAACAGTAGCAATTTAATTTCAAAAACATTACAACACTGTACAGTTGGCAACAATATTACACTAAATGTCCAAAAACCTAGCCTTGCTCTGCCTGACTTCACACACCGTGCTGTTTCTAACTTTGCCTCGTACTGGTCACATTGCGAGGTAACGTGAAGTGTCTTGACTCAAACACACTTGCTCTTATATAGTGTCTCTACTGGCCTTCTAGAATCGGATGGAACGTTCTTGACCACTCAGAATGATCACAATCGCAGTGACTTGCGTGCATAATATTTACACACAGGTCGCTGCCGAACTGGCGTGTACTGTCACTAGTCACGGTTGACCGCTCGTCCTGTGCTGGACTGGGGCGATTTGGGTAGGCTAAGAACACACACAGCACTACCCCCATCTGTTTCATCACCAGGTTTATAACAATATATATATATATATATATTGTTATAAACCTGGTGATATATATATATATATAATATAGATGTTACTTCAAAAAAGAAGATAATTGCCTATTCTATTATTGGCCAAACCAAGGTTAAATAACATTTTAGTTTTATTATAGAAATTTCTTTTAATAAACTCTAATGCTTTGTTTGATTTTTTTATAGTTTCATCAATATGTGGATTCCATGACAGTTTTTCATTTATTATTATAGTTGCCTAACAGCAGTTTGGTGCTCCAATTCAATGACCATCGACAACAATATGACTAGGCCTACTCAAAAGTAAAAAATGAACATTTGCAGTTGTAGGATAGATGGCCATTGCATACATTAAGTGATTAATTTAGAAGTAACATTGATAGTGTCAAGCATTCATTTGTGCCAAAAAATTAACAAGGCCAAGGTGTTTAATAGTCACATAGTGTTTATAAATACTAAGACTACTAAAAGTTTAAAACTAGCAGCTCTAAGATTAAAATTGTCAAATTAAGATGTCTAGATTTACAGCAATAAAATACGTCTATAAAATATCGCTATTATTTTTATTGAAATTGTATAGTCTAATTACTAATAAAAATAATATCGATATGTTTTGGCAACTAGATCTACTAGTATAGTCAATAGAGTAGGTTACACTCAAATAGCTCCAGTGACTTGTCTCTCAGTGTCGGTGTATCTAGTGACAATCTAGATTCTATAGTGATAATAGTCTCTACCACAAGAATAATTATTATATTTATCTAACTTATTACTTAATTTTGATTAGTGAGCTTACCAAACGTAAATCATCTTTTTCGTATAGTATGGCAGTAAGGTTTATGTCTGTCATTGTGAAAATCTGGTCTACGAGTAAAGATTACAAATTTTGTAAGTCTCCACGCGTTATAAAAGAAATTCTAAGATAACTAATCTAACTACATGTATTATTTGTAATGTATAACACTAAATATGAGTTGGTGGGTTGAAGGTTTAAGGGCAAAGGTTAAAGAACGAAAGTTCACCAGCTGTTTTTAACAATTTTTTCATTTACCTTTGTGATGCCTTCGTGGCCTGCCCTTTTACCCATTTTTAGATGCAGATAAACTCAAATTATAGATCTGTCTAGATTTATTACCGAAAGATTGTACTCAGAGGAAGAAAAAAAGTATATGTAGAGTTATCAGGATTCAAACCAGATCTAGATATAGATCTTTAATATTTAAGTAATTTCTATTTTGTATCATTACTACAAAATACAAAAGACCATCTTCTTTTAGCCTTAAAACGTTCCTTTGATCTAGATCTAATTATTTTATGACTTAAATGCAAACTTTTCTTAAATTTTCCATTGACATACATTTAAAAAATGTATGTTAATTTTATTTATAAAGCAACACACATATCATTGTGTAGAAAGCCAATTAATATCGGATGATCGACCCACATTTATTTTTGGCTTGCCAATGCTAAGAAAAGAAATGTATATGTCCAATCCAAACAAACGTTTGAGTACAAAATGGACGCTTGTTGGGCTGTTGATAAAGAACTAGAGAGACTGTTTGAAAAATATTCATCAGCTACGGATAGGACACAAAAAACCTTGGATGATTTTATTGCCTCATTAAGATCTTTCATAAATGAACTTTCTGAAAGTAGGTTTAGAATAGTTTAGAACGAGATCTAGACTAAAAATGTAAAATTGTATTTGTATACATTTATTATTTAATAAAAATTAATACTTTAACTTTAATACACTGAGACTCTAGTCTCTAGTTTAATAGTTACAGTAAGTACATAAACAGATTAAACTAGATTTTACTGGATCTAGATCTATAAACTATTAAGTTTCTTTAGTCTTAGTTTAGTATAACTACGTAACTACTAGTCTTATTAGATACTATACGTCTATAGTAATAGTGACTATAGACTATAATATAGAATATAGAGTATAGAGACAGAGTAATATAGACAGTTACTGACAACTGACAGTATACCCATTACTGAGTATAGACTATATTGACTATAATGTCACTATAGATAGTTAATAGTATACTCGTAGAGGTCTATTGACTATTAGAACTATTAGATCTACTATTATTATATTATGATTATCTATATAGACTATATAATGAGTATATATAAATTATAAGTATAATAAACTAATATAGTAATAAATTAAATTTAAACTATAATAATAATTATAATAATATTATTAATATAAAGTAATAAAAGTATAATTATTATTAGTTAGTATAATAATAATTATTAATAATAATAATATCATTGTTGACATTATCTATAGTGACTATAGAGTATATATATATATATAGAGAGAGAGACTATAGAATAGAGTGAAAAAAACCCACTGTTGACTGGATATGGTTTAGTTTGTTCCTGGGCAGCTCCTATGCCGATGCAATGTTACTTGAAATACTTGTTAGTAGCATCAAAGTAGATCTATAAGTATATGTGACATAAAAACATGATTTTAAAATAGTTAAATTAGGTACAATTTGTGCATATTCTTGATGTTAATGTTGATGTAAATCTAGATTCTAGAGTAGATCTATTTACTTTTTAAAAAATAGCACATTTACGGTAAACCACAAATAACTGATTCACATAGTAACACATACATAATTTATAGATCTAGATCTAGCTGTACTTTGCATTACATTATCTTGAAAAATAACAATAAAAAATATTATAATTTAAATATTTTGTCTTCTATGAGTTATATCCCTTTGATGTGTATTTTTAATATTAAAATTAAAATGGTGTTTACGAAGCTGAGATTGCTTACATCATTCAAACACTCCCTATTTAACCTCAATTTTCATGTTTGGGTAGCAAGGGACAGATTAAACAAATTAGAAGCATAATATATAGATCTAGGTTTTGTTGAGCTGATTGGCAAAAAAAACCAACCCTTAAGTTAACCTGTGACCTACTTCATTCTTCCCAAGAGGTAAATAAAAGTGATGTTTTTATACCAATGCACTTTGAATATAAATACAAAAATTGTCTTCAGGTGAATATGAAACTACATATATGTGTAAACTATAAAGAAATGGATGATGCACAATAGGAATGGACTAGTTTTGTCATAATCATTGATATAAAGGAGAAATTTAAAAAATACAGTGGGGTGTTCAAGAAGTATCTTAACATGAAGGTGTTTGGTTGGCGTCAGTTACTATAGATCTAGATTGAAGATTTTATATCTAGATCTACTTCTTAGCTCTAGTAGTCTTACTTATCTAGATAATAAGATATAAAATCTACATCATTAGTAGTAACAGTAAATCTATAAAATGACCTATGAATCTTTCTAATAACTTGACTAGTCAACTAGTTTAAAAAAAAAAGTGTAGAGATTCAACTAGATCTGGTTCTATAATCAATGATCAAGGGACTGTGTTTATGTATAATATAAATATGGTCTAGACTAGACTAAGAAGTTTAGTAGAGATAGTGATGGTAAATCATTGTATAGTTAGTTAATAGTTTTAGTACTCAAAGAGACTAGATGAGTTAAGAGTAATATTAATTCTAGATCTAATGTCAAGCAGCCTTAATCTAGTCTAGTCTCAAATATATACTAAATAAACTTTAGTATACTAAAACTAAATATCTTGTAAAATAGATCTAGATGTTGTATCATTATGTAATGTAGATCTAGATTTAAATTTATTTTGTTTTATTTCAGGAACATCAGATGAACTAATTACAGAAGGTGCCAGGGCATCAGTAGTTGAATTTATTGATCGTGCAAAGAGTGTTTCAAATAGTGTTAGTACTTGTCACAAAGATCTTCATGGCTCTGTATCTAAGCTAGGAAAAACAATTGACAGAGTAAGCACTTTAGTTTTAGATATACTATACTTAACATTTTAAAGTCATAATTGTGCTGAAGTTAAAAATAGAGGTGCCTAAACATTTTTTATCATGTTTTCAATGAAGTGTTAAGTTTATAGGCTAACACTATGTAGTTAAATTAATATTTGCTGCAATCTTTCTTCAGAATTTTACATCTGACTTTTCCTCTGTTATCACTGAGGGTGCTTTTGATGGTGAATGGCGGCAGACACTGTTGAATGAAGTCATTTGTGAACATTTCCTGAGACAGGGCATGCTTGATATTGCTGAAAGTCTAAATGAGGTCTCTAAAATGTTTACTTTATATACTTTTAACATTAGCTAGTAGTACTTATACACTGTGATAATTAGTTACTTACATTAATTTTTTATGTATTAAATTTGAAATGGAATCATGGCATTTTCTATTGTCATAAATGGCAGTTACTTTGATTACATTTTAAGGACATTGATGTTTAATTCCTATCATTGCAGGATGCCAGCTTAGAACTGTCTCAGGAAAGAAAAGAGCCATTTTTAGAGTTGCATCGAATACTTGAAGCCTTGCGACAACATATCTTAGAACCAGCATTAGAGTGAGTTTCACATTCCTTCATCTTCACCATTCACCTATTCCTTCTAAAGTCTATTGGACCAATAGGGCACCACACAAGATCTATTGACTGTCTTTCTCCATTCCTTTCTGTCTTTTGCTTTAGATCAAATCTTTTTCAATGGCAGGTCCATCCATTCTTTTATGTTATCTTCCCATTGCTTTCTGTCTTTTGCTTTGGATCAAATCTTTTTCAATGGCAGGTCCATCCATTCTTTTATGTTATCTTCCCATTGCTTTCTGTCTTTTGCTTTGGATCAAATCTTTTTCAATGGCAGGTCCATCCATTCTTTTATGTTGTCTTCCCATTGCTTTCTGTCTTTTGCTTTGGATCAAATCTTTTTCAATGGCAGGTCCATCCATTCTTTTATGTTGTCTTCCCATTGCTTTCTGTCTTTTGCTTTGGATCAAATCTTTTTCAATGGCAGGTCCATCCATTCTTTTATGTTGTCTTCCCATTGCTTTCTCTTCTTTTTCGAGGTACTGTTCCCTAAAGGAAGATCTTTGCACGCACTTGGGACCTTGTGAAATTATTAGTTTAAAAATAATTGAGTGGGAATGTTTTGGCTCGCATTACTGTTGTTACTTGGTCCTTGGTTTGTACCTCCAAACAGCTAGTACAACTAAACTGATGTAGACATATTAAATTCTTAATATAAAACTTAAAAATAAACTTAGACTTCTTTTTAAAAAAAAAAAAATGAACTTTTATTTATAAATATATATTGACCCAACTTGAAATGAAAAATAGATCTTGTAGTTACAAAATGAAATGATATTTAGACAAAATCTAACTCATACCAAAAACACATACTTTCTGTCTCAAGTCTCTTGCCTAGTCTTCTAAAGCAACAGCTGACTTTTCCTCTTTGTTACCTTAGTTAAAAACATTTCTAGCTAGTATTTAAGGATTATCTATATTAGAGAAATACATGAATTTTATTTTCCTTATAGGCATGGCAGAAATGTTTAAACAAGGTCATTAATATTTAAATTAATGTTATTTATTTTGTTTTGTTTCTATTTGAAATAGATTCTTTTTTTTTTTCCACAGCTGGGCAGAAAGAAACAGAGATGAACTGAATAGAAAAAAGTCACCTTTGGAATTCAAACTACACAGATTGAGATTCATTGAGCTTATAAAACATGGATCTATGAAACAGATAGAAGTGTTGCAGTATGCTAAAAAACTTGCACCATTTGCAGAACTACACACCAAAGGTTATTTGTTCAGGATATTGTTCATATTTATTTGTGGGATTGTTTTATTTGTAATAGGTTTAGCTCTTGTATTTAATTGTCATTTAAAGTGATTGTGACATAATTGAAACAAATATGTATTTTTTCTGACAGATATGCAGCTGTTGATGGGATCTCTGCTATATCTTAACAATGGAATTGAAAATTCAACATATTCATTTTTATTTGAAGACTCAAGCTGGATAGAAATCTGTGATATTTTTACCAGAGATGCCTGTGGCCTACTTGGTTTATCAGTTGAAAGTCCTCTTAGTGTTGGGTTAGTGGGCTTTCAGTATTTTCAGTATCTTATTTTCTTTTTCCATATAATATATATTTTGTGTGTGTGTGTAATTTGTTTGTGGTTTCTGTTAAGCTTTTAAATAACTGTATATTTTCTGCTTATAGGATTAATGCAGGTTGTAAAGCTCTGCCTCCATTGTTATCTATTCGTCAAGTCATGCAGTCCAGACAAGTTGCTGGTGTATGGAGTAGTAAAGAAGAACTACCGGTAAATAGATTTTATTGGTGTAAATATTTTATTGGCAATGAACCTTTCATCGTAATTCAAGTTGTCAACGTAACTATGTTAGACAAACAATTTATCAACATTAATCTTCAATCTGCCTAACATTTTAATGCTACTCCACCCTCTGAATTAAAGATCCCATGGCGTTATTTTATCAATTATTTTAATTAAGAATGAAGTTTGTTTAAAAGTCTTCATATGTAATATTGAACAAATTTAACAACCTGATGGAAAATTACAAAATATCCTTATGATGTCTAACCTAACAACTAGCTGTTCGTGAATACAAATTTAGAAACCTTTTAATGCTGCTTGCTATATAAAAGCTATATATTATTATTATTATTGTTTTTAAAAAAAGTTTAGGAGTACTGTTACTGAGATTTGAAAGCTAAATTCTTGGTTTAAGCATACATTGTTTTTGCTTTATTTTTTTTTTGAAAGGTTGAAATAGATCTGGGACAAGATTACAGATTTCACTCCATATTTGCTTGTCCCATTCTAAGACAGCAGAGCACAGAGCAGAACCCACCTATGAGACTTACCTGTGGTCATGTGATATCCAAAGAGGCCTTGCATAAGCTTGTTGTAGGCAACACAAACAGGTAAGGAGTTTTCTGTTATCAGCATAATTTACTTTACACATTTTGAAAATAATATTTTTTTTTTCTTTTTTTAAATTTACTTTTAAACGTCCACAATTTTTTAATTTATTCTTTTAGATTCAAATGTCCCTACTGTCCAGTGGAAATGACTACTGCAGAAACTAAACAGATTTATTTTTAAGTAGCATTTACAGGGATATGGTATCATTAGTCATCATAACGTGAGAATTTCTGAAGTATTTGAAGTATGTCACCTTCACCGAAATTGACTTCAATTCACTGCCTTTAGTGATGCTCACCATTTTGTTCTGTTAGTTAGTCAATGAATCTCAGATGAATTTTTTAAATTTTTATCTTGATGTTTAGATTTTATAAGTGATGAAATCTTTAGAAAAAACTGGGAAAAAAAAATATTGTTAAAATAGATAAATAGAAGAATTAGGATAGATCCTTATGTAATATTTCTCAGTATTGTTTTATTTTTTTTTTTTCTTGTGTAATTTCGGTCACATAAGAAAAAAAGAGTATGTTAATAATTCTTTTTATAATTTTGTATAAACAGTTGTTATTATGTAGAGCATTTTAAATTACATTTTGTGTTGTTGTTTTTTTTCTTACAAAAAAAAAATCTGAGTGTACATTTTGATTGCAAAAGATATGTTCATCCCATAAAATAACAAGAACTTTTTATCTTTTTTTTTTGTTCCATGCTTTTTTTAAAATTTAGATTACCATACTAGAATATCGGTCCATTGTTTTGTTATATAGTTTTAATTGCCAGTTTGCCTTTAATCATTGTCATTATAGTTTTCAAAATGTCACTTGGTAAAACACCTTCAATTTTATCATCTCACTTAAGGCTTTAAAAAATGTCAAGTTTTCTTTTTATGTGCATCATTGTTGTAAATGATATTACAGTTCTAAAGCCAGTTGTACACAGGGCCTAATGTTGTGGTAAGAATAGTAAGTTACAAAGAATTGTGTTTATTTTCTAACATTTTTATATTAATTATTATGTTTATCTTTTTAGTAAAAGTAAAATAGGAATTCACATTACTCTTCTGGGCACAGAAAGTGCTAAGATTTTTTTTACCATTTTCTTGTACCAGTTGTCCTCAAACACCCCCCCCCCCCCTTTTTTTTTTTTTTTTTTTTAAATCTCATTCACTTAAAAAACAAATTATGTTATTAACATTTGAAACATAATTTGAATGTTGGCTCATATTTCATTGTTTTGCACACATTTCTTTTGATTGTCCACGACACATGAGATTATCATTGTTTAGTGTGAACATTAAAATAAAAAAAAATGTACAAGATCTAATTGTGTTGTGCATCAATTCATTAGCTCAGCCAATTCTTTTTGCTGTCAAGCACTGTTTTTTATTTAGTGTCTCATTTTGCAAAACCTGATTTTAAAATGTTTTTTTTTTTTAGCAATAGTAGTATCATAATAGGCTTCAAAATTTTGAAAAGTCTAGTTAAACTAATTTGAAGGGTATTACATTATAGATAATTGCATTAACATTTTTTTAACTTCCATTTGTATATTAATTTATTTTGTGATTGTTTCATTGAAAAACAATTAAGGTGATAACCTAATTTATTGCACTGTGTTTTTGTTATGTTATTGATGAAAGTAAAATATGCTTAAAGCAAAAGTATAAATATTTGTCCGAAGGTTTAATGTTAAGTAAAAAAATATATGTATATATATATGTTATGGGTATTTGTATATTGTTGTGCTACTTTTAAACTTCTGGGAAAATTTTGGCTTCTAAGTTTAGTGATTAAATTATTATAAAGTTGATCACACTTCTTTGTAATTGCATTTACAGATTATTAGTGTGCCATCTTACGAGTTATTTCCCCCCCCCCCCCCCCCCCCCCCCCCCCAATGTCATGTTCATTAGTTGAACACTGTAAAACTGCTTATTAAGCGGATGGTCAAAACAGAAACATTCTGCTGTGATCACTAGAGATTGAACAGAATAGGAGCATTCCATGAGTGTTTTTTTTTTTTAAGAGGTGATAATAAGTGCAATGCTTATAAACATTTCTGATCTGTAATGTGTACACACCATCACTTGCTATTCACTTATGTTTATTGGTTAAGCTATTATTGTAATGTAAAATTAATCCTAGCATGTACGTTTTGGTATTTGTTTCGTATGGAATACAGTTCTTCCAATGTTTCATTTTTTATACAGTATTTTTCAGTAATATGTTTCTGGCAGCCTTTTCATTAATGTAGTTAATTTTACACATTTTTTCTTTGTTTTATTGTATAAAAAAAAACCCTCTAAAAAGATCCCTCACCCTTCTTAAGTGCAGTTAAAATATAAGTTCTGCACAAGTCATAATTAATTTTGAATGTGTTTATAATTAAGTACTTTGTAATAATTACTTTGTATAGATGTCATATTAATTGTAAATAGATGTATTATAAAGCAGAATATTTTGGCTATTTCATGAAATGTTTTGATATTGTGAAGCATGGAGAAATGAATTACAAAAAAAAAAAAAACTAGGTTAAAACAAATACATTTGTTCACTTTTCATTGAATGGCATTTAAAAAGTACAGACGCAAAAACATGACACAGGTTACAAAGCTGTTTATTATACTGACCAAGTTCAAATAGATATATATCTTACAACAGGCAACTGTGGCTACTATGGTGAATCTATATTGAAAGTTGCATATACAAGTTGACTTTATAAAAATGAACCATCATATTGGCATTAACTAAGCATATTTAACATAAGATTTAGATTAAATCTATTTTAAACATATAACTAGCAACATGTGTATCTTCAAACAAGGTTTTTCTTTGAAAATTTCCCTCCTGATATTAAACTGTTTATACTTAGTAATGCAACAGTCCAAGACAACTTATCTACAATACTGTCTTGTCTAAACTGGTATAGCAATATACATTACTACAACAAATAAATCACCCACTGCTAAACAAAGTTTGGGATTAGGTCTGAATTATTGAAGCACAACTACTATACTTTAATAGGGGCGATCAGAAAGTGTAAAAGATATAAAATGATTGCACTGTGAGATATGAAAAAGTAGAAAATGACTAATACTGAAAATGCAGCTTAACCAATTTGTGACAATAAACCCTGTAAATAATGAATCTGAATGTTAATATAAATGCAAGCAAGTGGTGATGTTAAATAATTTTTAAAAAATGCATATTACTGTTAAAACTTCAAATTAGTTTTGTAAGCCTTCATCTATTAGATATACAGTCAAACCTTGATTAATTAAACACGAACTAAAATATCTTTTTTGAAGTTGCTAAAGCTCCACCTAATTACAATTGTGAAGAGGCTATAAATCTGGTAAATTTAAATATTTGCTTTTTCAAATTATTGATACAGAAACCTACTCTTTGAAGTTCCAGACAAATGGTTTGGTCTGACCAACTTAACTGTATTTCCAGCATTTAATTAAAGAGTGATGATAAGACTTTATAATGTTATGTACACAATATAACCAGGTTGAGTGGGGATACCATGCTTTAAGTGGGAGATTGCTTTAGAATAATTCAGACATTTGTTTTAAAAAGTTAAACCATAAACCTACTGTCAAAGGTAAATAAAAAATACTGACTTTCCATTGCAGCCTGGCCTGCACATAATGCGATAGTTTAATTACAATTTATTTTATATTTAACCTCTACCACGATTTTGAGAGATTTATTTTGGTTGCCAAACAGATAAAACATTAAGGCTGCCTATATACAATATTAAAAAAAAAAAATTATTTCAAACATCTGATATATCAAAACAATAAAAACACTAAATTTGACAGCCTAAGTTTAGTTCAACTTTTCAAGGTTTGACTGGATGTTTATATTGCAATACAATGATCAAATGAGTTTTAGTCAGCAGTTAGTGGATTAGGTTACCAGTTTTAAAAAAAGTGAAGTTTTATATCTTTAAATACCAAACACTTATGAAGGATGGATGGAACATAGTGCCACCAGAGAAATTAAGAAAAAAATGCCCAGATCAATATTTATAATAATATACAACAAAGTGTAATAAATTATGTTTAAAACTTTTTTTTTTTAAAGTTAAAAAAAAAAAAAAAAAAAAATACAATATATGAACAGAAAGCTCATACTTAAAAGAACAAAAACTTATATCTGGACTGTGTTGAAATAGTTTGTACTCTGTTTACAAACATACAAGCAAAGTTTACAAACATACAAGCAAAGTATGTACTGAAAAATAAATCACAATATAAATAAAAGAAAAATACACAAGAATGTGTAAAAAGACCAAGCCACTTTTAAATGTGATTGAAAAGACTGGGAAATGTTGAGAAAAATAATGGCACAATTTAAAATAAAATGACAGCCTTTAATTAAAAAAATAAAGAAATAAACAATTTAACAATATACACTGAATTATTTTGAAATTTAAAATTAAATAATGAAGAGTATTGAATGATAATTCTATTGCAGTGTTTCCCAAACTGTGTTCCGCAGAACCCTAGTGTTCCGCGAGGCCTGATTAGGTGTTCCACAAACTACTGAACTAAAGGAATAATTAATTACATGTAAATTAACCTCTCTAAAAAAATAAGCAAAGGAAAAAGTTTGGGAAACACTGTTCTATTGCATATGCCCTTGGAGAAAGAAAAAAAAAGCCTTATTTTGTTAATGCCGTAGAATCATATAAATCTCTAATATGTGAAAAATTAAATATATAATTAATGACTAAACAAATTTACTTGTCAGGCTTGAAGCTTAAACAATCAGAAATTTTTTATTTAAAATGTGGAGAAGAATATAATTGTGGAAAATGTAGATTTAAATTTTCTAAATGTTTATTTTTTGTGTATAAGCTGAATAGTTTTAAAGGAGTGCATT
Organism: Biomphalaria glabrata; assembly: GCF_947242115.1. Classification (NCBI taxonomy): domain Eukaryota; kingdom Metazoa; phylum Mollusca; class Gastropoda; family Planorbidae; genus Biomphalaria; species Biomphalaria glabrata. The sequence goes on from NC_074711.1 coordinate 76,873,368, forward strand.
TACAACAAAGTTTCGAATAAAAGAAAACCTTTTAAAATACTTGATATATTTTTTTAAAATTTGTTGATAAATTTTGCAGTAAAACATCAATACAACTCAGATGGTATACAACATAACCTCCAGACAAAACAAATTTGGTGTTATTATTGTCATTAGATAATAAATACTATGTAAAGTAGCTGCCATATTGGATTCAGTATAAATCAAGTCAGTGAATTGAATTCTGAGCAGCTCCTACAAGATGGGCTACTGTTTGGGAAGTTACATTTTCAATTTCCAGTCTTCCCTATACTAGCTATAATAGGTCTTTTTTGAAACTATCAGAGTGTTGATGAATTCTATAAATGGTCTAACAAATCTGCTTGACTAATGAGGAGTGAAGAAATAGTTGGACATTGTCAGTGTCTCATTTTTTAAAGATGGCAGACTAGTCCAGCAAAATAATCTATGCTTCTTTTTTAACACATAACTAATCATGAAGCTAAATTAACTGTGGTTATCAGAAATGTTTTCTGAGAATGTCTTTTTAAAAAGTAGGTTACAGCCAGCAACTGATATGTACAAGAAGAATAATTCATATACATTTTCTATTTCTCTTTATAGGTAAGGTATTGTTATGTGTATATAGAGACCTGTGTTCTATAGATGCTTTACTGAATACATATTTTAATATACACAAGTTTCATGTATACAGTATAAATATGCAGTCTAGAAATTATTGCAATACCCTTAATTTAATTTGGTATAACAAAATGTCGCAAATATATGTGCCTATATAATATATATATATATATATAAGTATAGTTACATTAGACAAAAAAAAAAAAATCTGAATACTGAAATGTGTACAAAAGCAGCAGTGTCAGTAAATTAAAAACTAATTTATTTGTGGCTTGGAAGCTGAAGTTAACTTAAGTCTATTGAACAGAGAGATCTAAATAAAAGATCTGGTGCTATCACTGTCTCAAAATAGAAATAGAAAAATGGCTTAACTATCAGTTGATATGCTCAGTGTCAGGGCTAAAAGTGCAACTGCTGTTGACACTATGTAAACTGAGAGAGCTTTCTGAATTGTCTTCCTCTGAATCTCCATCATCATGAATGTGAACCACCTTGAGGGGAGGCTCTGGCCAAGAAACGGCTTGCTCTGTGCTTTTTTCTCTGGGCCTCTTGCTGGCGAGTGCATCACATCCAGCATCTGAAGAGGATCGGCTACGAAAGACAATGGGCATGGAATCTACATCATTAACTGAATAATGATCAACTGTGGCCTCATGGGGCATCTGCAGGGAAAAAAACAACAAACTTGATGACTATAATAGTGCCAGAAATACTATTTTATTAAATGATTTAATAAAAATTTTAATAAATTGAAAACTATCTGAAAGGTTGGCAATGCTAAGCTGAAAAAGACTTGTTTGATTGCATGTGGAGGTTTTCATTAGTTTGATTACATGTGGAGGTTAGGATTATTTTGGTGAATATTTAATATTCCAATTTAATAGGTACCTAACATCTATGTAGTGTGAGCAAAATTAATATACAGTAATCTACTAAAACTTTCTTGTGACCATTGTAACAAAAAATGCTAATTAAAAAAAAATGTATAACTTTGCTCCTCTATCCCATTCAGTGCAATCTGGTACAATCTCTTTTGTGGATATGTGTGGGGAAAGGGTGCCTTTAGAAGTTCAGCAAATATAAGTCAACTTGGGTCTCATCAATTAAAAAATAATTGCATACTAAATTCCCTTCAGTTAGGTAGCCAAGTAATTTACACAACTCAACCACACAACCACCATATCTGTAGTCTTGAGGGAAACATTTTTTTAGGACAATTAAAGCATGAACCTAATTTGCTTTTTTTTTCTGTGTGTTGGCTACTAACTTGTTATCTGGAACAGCAGAAAGAAACAAAAAAAAATAAAAAAAGAAAGGTTATATATATATATAACATTAACAGAAGGAGAGCAAGCTAAAGAAAGAATGGAAAAACAGAATGTCAAAGTTTCAGACACCAAGAATGATGAGAATGGAAGAAGCTAGATTATCAAACCATATGTGGCACTCAAAATGTTGAAGAATCTACAGAACTATTGAAGAGATGACAAAACCAAAGTTATTGGTTGAAAAATGTTTAAAAAATAGATTGTATTGCTCCACTGTCTATTGTAATTTAAATATTGTTAAGCAGTGGTATGATTTTAGTGTTGACCAAAAATAAAACATACCAACATAGCAGGAGCCCTGAACATGTAACAAAATGGGTAGTGAAGAAGGTTGAGAATAGATGCTGCATAGATGTCAGCATATCTTCGTACTTGAGATGCAAAGAAGGTCTGTCTGGAACCTTGAACCAAAACAAAATAGACTCCATTTAGTTCAAGTGTAAAATAATTCCTGTTTTATAAATCAATGCTATTGAAAAAAATACTAAGAGCTAATTTAAAGTAGGGTGAGAGTAGTTTTTTAAATTTACCACTTCTGAAAAGACTTCCCAGCATTCCATAGGACATATCTAATTCATGAACCACTGCCTGAAAACAGAAACCAAATCATTAGCAGTGTTGAATATGTTAACAAAAAAACAAACAAAAAATAACATCTGAAAGAACCTTAATATGGCTTTAGATGGCAAAGACATTTATAATGTTAAAAAAAGTATAAAGGTTATCACTACTTGGGTTTCATTCCTACCCTTAGCTTTTGACTAATTATTGATGTATCTGGTCTCTCCAGGGTACTGCTGTCCAAGTGCCTAAAGTAAAAAAAAAAAAAAAAAAAAAAAAAGAGACAAAATTAAAAACTTTATTGTGTATCTTGACAACCTATAATAGTTTTCAGCAGTGGGAATAAAATCAGTTATGAGTTACTTATAATTCTGGCTGATGTTCTCATGTTAAGTATGAGAAATTTAAATAAAGACAATTAATAATGCTATATTTTTTTTAAAGAAAATAACTTTTTAAATTACAGCTCATACAATTTTTTTGGCATTCAATTGTTACATAAGAGCAAATGTTTGCAAATTTGAAGAAAGAAACTGACTTGTAAATATCAGAAAGAGCACTTTCAATTCTGGTCAAATTATCAAAGAGTTGTTTTTTCTCTGTCCAGACTTGCAACTCTGTAGTCAATTCTGGAATGATAAGAAATGTCCTCCAGCCTCTGATCTTTTTAGATTTCAGTATGTCACCAAATATATGATCTCCCACATACAGAACATCTGATCCTTTAGCTCCTAACAGGCGAGAAACAACTTCACAGGATCCTAAAGAAATATGGAATAAAATAATCAAGAATACATAATCATAGTTACATACCTTTTAAATACATTGAAAGAAGCCTTTTGTATACAGCAAAAACTACAGTTCAACAAATGTTCAACTGTTTATTAAAAGAATTCTAGAAGTTTTTTTTGTTTTAGTAGATGTGTTAAATTATAAATTTTATTTAATTTATTATAATTAGTACAAATATTACTATGCTAATTACAAAGTGACAACTTTGTTAACAACAGCTTTACATCATTTTCCCACATAGGGATAGTTATTTAAAAATATTTAATCTTTGGTCATTTTAGAAAAAGAGCGTGGTAAAGCCTTGACTTCTGAACCGGAGAGGAGAGGGGGGAGCTTGGGTTCAAATCGTGATGAGGACAAGGATTTTGAATTTCTGTATTTTTAGGGCAACCCTGAATCCCCCCCCCTTTCCTCCCCCCCATGGGTAGCTGACAATTAGCTGGGGAAAAGTAAAGGTTGTAGGTTGTTGCCATGTGACAACCCTGATTAACCACTGGCCACAGAAACAGATGACCTTTACATCATCTGTTCCATTAATTGCAAGGAATGAAAGGGTCCTTTACATTTTAAAAAGAAGTAATTTAGTGTATGTTACATAGTAATTTTATGACATCTGCATAAAACTATATGAGTTTAAACATAACATTTTACCTCCAGAATAAATTTCACCACTTTTCAGAGGACCTAAGTGATGACCAATACTTAATGCACCAGTTTCCTAGAAACACATACAAGAATATTTGAAAAAAACTATGCAAGTTAAATTTGAAACTGCTCTTCTGACACAATTCTATTCCAATAACCAAAATCTATTTATTTATCTACACCAGTGATGCTCAACCTTATTCAGTCTGTGGGCCATTTTAATTTCCCACAGTCGTGTCATGGGCCACATCAGCAAAACGATAAACAACAGGAAATAAAAAATAAACCATGTTTATCAAAACCAGTGAATCTAGTATTTACATTGATTCATGAAAGTTTATCCTTAACCAGCTTTTAAATATCCAGCTGCATAGATGAAATACCGAGTTGGTGCCCTGAATCTAGAATTCTAGATGTTCGTACGTGAAACCGTGAGACGATTACATAATATGGATGTCACCCGATTCATCACTGAAAAGGTTTGTTCTCACTAAATAGTAATTATTGTGATCAGCGCTGATTTTCGGAGATTTAGAAATGTTTCTGCAGGCAAAACGGAGTAGAAATCCATTATCTGAATCACTTGAAATTTGTCAAACAGGGATGTTTAGCTTTGTAAGTCAGTTCCAGTTGTAGCTCTGTCTGGGCACTTGACACATTGGCCGAAGATGGATTTTCGAAACGACGAACTTTGTTCAATCTTAACTCGATCATCATCACAAGGTTCAGACTGAAAAGCTTGTTGGTGAATAATTCAATGAAGCCACAGAGGCTTGGTTCCTTTTGAGTCGACAACTTTTCTAATAACTCTTGCTGTCAACCATACTTGTTGCTCCATCAATAGTTGCTTCCACTAATTTCTCCTAAGCAAGAGAAAGGTCCTTTGTGATGGTTGAAACCTCTTTGGCAGGACTCTGCTAGTGGTGGTCTCGTGCATGCTTCTCATAGCTACTAACTTCTCTGATTTCAAAATTGTTGTTTTTACCATGAATAATCACCAAAACTCTTAGCGGTATCAGATATGTCAGTAGACTCGTCAGCAAAAATAGAAAACATTTCAAAATCTGTTTTTTTTCTGTTATATTTGAATGGAGATATCTACCCATATCTTTCTCTCGCCTTGTATTATCAAGAGAAAGATTGACAACGTCTTTTCAGAACACAGTTCTTCCATCATTGCTAGCTAACACTTTTTTATTCATTTGCCGTCGGAAAATGGTTCTTTTGGGGAAATATTCTCATCAATCCTCCTTTCTAGCTGAAATCAATCAATCGCATCTTTTAACCAAAAATGCCGCCTTATTTATTTATGTGTTTGATTTCACAAAGCTGTTCATGTCCTTAAAAAGAGTCATTCTATATTTATAAAACAAAATAGTATTATCGGTACCAATCCATTTACCCTTAAGTAGAGAGAGATAAATTTTTTTTCAAACTTTTTTTTTATGAGAAAAGGATTTTCTACACTTTTTGCCAACGTTTCGGCGGGCTGGATGGAGCCACGTTGTTGGCCGGTTTTGGCCCGCGGGCCGTATTTTGGGAATCACTGATCTACACCATTGAATACATAAGAAAAAAAAGTTGAGTTCAGCTAAAGTAATTTTACATTTGTTTATTATTTAAAACAAAACTATAAGCATTAGGCAATTGAAAATATGTATTTCACCAAACATCTTCAATGTTAACTTTTTTATTCAAAATTGCTCTATTTTTTTTATTTCTTGCTAAAAATCCAATTCAAAACATACATTAACAAATTAATGAAAATGGACTTAAAATATATATATTTTTTTAGCCAAAATAAAAAACTTAGTCTATACATTAAACAGTAATTTTTAATTTTATTTTTCAAAATGGTTTATATGATTTATAAATTGGTGATATTTTGCTTTGTGAAATATTAAATTTATTATCACTAACATAGAAAAAGAACAGCTTTCAGTGCATAGTACATTATCAAGGATTGGTCTACTCAAGAGCAGTTACAAAAAAAATAAATAAATAAATAATTTCAAAGTAGAATAATAAGGACAAGATATTTAGAACAAAAAATATGCTTTAACATGTGTCTCTACAGCACTTTAGGTGCTAGACACAGACTATTTGAACCTCTACTCCACTTAGGTGCTAGAAACAGATTCTTTTTCTACCTCTGCATCACTAAACACAGACTCTATTTAAAACCAAAATAGTTTATTCAGATATTGGTAGAGAGCTTCAGTTAGGATCTGGAAGGTTCTATTTTAAGAAGATACAGTAAAAGAGTGAGACTGTTACCACCCTTAAAGCTAAACTAATATAAAACCTATCTAGACAGAATGTTTCCTATCTTTAAACACGAACACTGTCAATATTTCTGATTTATAAAAAATTAAATTACTGTCTGGACAAATTATAGATTCTGAAAATATAATTTATTCCTTTCTAAAATGTGTCCAGTGTTAACCAATCTTTCTAAATGTGCATTTCCCTAAATGCCAGTCTAGGTGGCAACTATCACACATCCAAATATATTTTAACCCATTTTCAGCCTTGTTGAAGTGACAAATGATTAATTCTACCCTAATATGTATGACAAAAATTGAAATTAGGTAAAGTTTAAATTTCTCAATTATTGGCTAACAAGTCTAATAGAGCTTATCTTAATCTTTTGTACTTTGTTAACTATTCTTTGGGTAAATAAAATATATTTTATAAGATTAATACAATATAATGTAAGATAAAAAAAAAGTTTGTTTTTTTTGTAAAATGTTTTTTTTTAAATTTATATTTCAACCTTTTTCTATTTCCAAGGTTTTCACTCCAAACTGTTGTAAGTGTGTCATGTAACTGAGTCTTAATGTAATTAGAAACTTAATGAAGTATCTTAAACTGTGATCATACCGTGTCAACAACTCTTAGAATAGTTCCATCTTCAAAGAATAAAGGTTTCATAGCATCAACGACAACACAGTCCCAGTAGCTAGTCCAGTGACGACTTCCATACTGCATTGACAGAACATCATATTTTATTTAATATAAACAATAAATAAGGCCTAAACAAAAACAAAAGTACATGAAAAACAAAACAAAACAACTACATGCACATGAATATCAAACTCTCTCATTCACTATCCTTATCTATCTCTAATTTGTTTTAGATCTTACTATATCTTGATCTACATATATGTAGTCACTAAATTGAATTTAAAAAAAATACTTCTTACTTTTTCTGGAAAGTCCAACAGATAAGTCATTATTTTCTAGATAAACACAAAAGAAAAAAAAAGTTATTGATATAATAATTCTGATACAAAATTAAAAAAAAAATGAAACTTTATAATACATATTATTTCTTGTTAAATCATTAAAAAATCTCACATCAGTATATTCATATCCGCTATTGGTTATCAACACTGTTTTGGCTCCAATTTGTCTGATTCTGAAAAAAAGATGTTTTAAATTAAGGTATGATTGCTTTATAATTACAGGCTTTTCTTCAAAAAAGTAGATTGTTATATACTATGCATATCCAGTCAGCAATACAACATATAATGAAAATGAAAAAGTGACTTTTTTCTAATTCAAATTAACAATTTTCTCATTAAGTAGTTTCAATGTTTTAGAAAAAATATCACTTCACATTTCATTTTTCCCAAATAAATTGTAGTCATTTATTTCCAACATGACCATTAATTCGATTTATAGTATTCTCACCTGTCAAGAAGAATAGGAAGTCGATCATCTTTGTGGACATATTTCTCTAAATTGGCCATTGTACTTGATTTAAGATCTCCCTGTTAATGCATAATCAATGTAATTGCATCAAGAACCATTTCAATAAATATTAATTAGGAATAAATGCAAGAATAACTTGACCCTTCTAAATCAGGGGTGGGCAAATTACGGCCGTGGGCCACATGAGGCCAGCCGGAGTGTTTTATGTGCCCTCGAACATCTACAGAAATCAGGTGTACCCGCAGTATATGCATATAAAATGAAATATATAGAACTAATTCTAAATATCTCTATAAATGATTGAAACTGTGTCATTATAAAAAGTTTAAAATAAATGAAGATTATTCTTATTGGCATTACTTCAATACACTCAGTCAAAGACACAATCTCAGGCCAGTATTTATTCAATGTTATGAAGAACTGCGTTGAGTGTTGGGTATGCTTTAAACAAGATGGCAAGTGTAACAAATGATAGAGCTCAATCTTTGACTTAGAGAAATTGTCTTTTTTTGTTTTTTTAAGAATGTCCCAACCATTAACTTTAAACAGGAAAGTACACAAAGCTGAATAAAATATCTATCTTGACCCATTCGTCGTAACAATCAAAGTTATCAAAGCTAGGGTTCATTAACACAGGCAGTTTTGAAAAGTACCTTAAGATTTAGAAACAAAATATTCCGATGTATCCTCAGACTTAGCATTGGCAAGGTTACTGAGAAGAATATAAAATCTCAAGAAAGAAATTGTCATGCTCCTTGAAGGACATTGACTGTGACTTTGTTACTAATATTTCTAATGAAGAGTGGAAGACTAGATTTCATGTTTTACGTCACTTATATGTATATGAAATGTAAGTGCATGTTAAATCTTTTCAAGCAAGGCTTTCCAGTTTTTCCAGGCAAGGAAGTGCAAACAGGCTTTGTCATTTTCCTTTGCTGAAAGGTGAAAGTATTTGTAGTGAAATGGTTAATAGTACAAGACTTATTCTGATTCCCTAAGTGTGGCATTTATAAAAGCAAATTTCAAGAATTCCAGAACCAGTTTTCAATACCATCAGCTCACAATTTAGCGCTGAAGCTGATTCAGCTCCAGAGAACATAGCTCCATGCACATTATGACATGAAAGAGACGTTCCAGTCAATGCTTCAGCTGTAATTTGACAGCAGTCACAAGGATAACAACTAGTAAGCTAGTTTCACAGTTCCGGAACATTATGCACGAGTGTAAACAGTTAAATACTTCACATTAAGTACAACTGTACATTCGTGATGAAATATTGTGATGCAAATAGAAAATATTAATTTTTAAAAATTGTAAAACTGGTTTTAGAAAATGCAAAAAAATGAAAAGTGAATGTATAATACAGTATAAATATGAATTAAAAGACATTAAACAGTTAGCTAGTGTATTTTTGAAGTTGTAAGTACATAGACATGTATATATATATATACATGAATATATATGCTGCCCAACATTCCCAAAATTGTTTTAATGCGGCCCTTGATACAAAAAGGTTGCCCACCCGTGTTCTAAATAATAGCAAACAAAATATTATGATAAAGCATTGTCTTTGAATTTAGGGCTTTTAATTTTGTTCATTTGTTTGATTAATGATATGAAGCAGCATTCAGAGTTAGATATTTACAAAGCCTATTTGGTATTCTTCCTTATTCAGTAAACTAAAATCTGTAAAAAAAATATTTTTTTTATAGATTAGTATTTAATGTATTCCCTTTTCTTTTCTAATAAATATATATAGAGAGAGATATTGTTGTATAGGGCTTTGAATCAGTCTCAAGCAACCCTTTAAAAACAACAAAGTTAAAGTCTATAATTATGTGATACATTTTATTTAATCCTTATGTTTTTGCTCTACTTTAGTTCATGTAAAATAAATGTTTGTAACGTATCAAAGAATTGACAAAAAGTCTATTGACGTATCAAAAATTGTCTAATTTTTAAAAAAGTGTTAACTCACATGACTGTGGAGCCAATCAACAGCTGCTCTTGCGTCTTGAAAGATAGACTTGAATGACATGTGTATGTTACTGTATGTCACCCCTGTCTTGGTTCTGGGACAACAGTTCAATAGTAATTTTAAATATTACCAGGTTTGGCAGAGCTTCAATTTTACACTAATTTCTTGCATATTTTTACATTTGACTAATATACTACATAAAGAAATAATATCACAATAAAATACATTGCTTTGATAGACAGACTATTCATCACAGAAAAACATTGTAATTGTTTACAGAAGAAGAAATTCAACAAAAAAATCTATTTTTTTAACTATTTTTCACACATATTTGAAAAAAGGTTCCATCTTGTGTAAAGTTATACATAAAAAAACAACTTTGAGACGTACAAAAATAATGCTTTCTTTTTTTGTTTATTTCTTTTTGTTTTCAGATTGTAATGTAGTGTCATTTATTGCCAAAATGTGCTAATCACAATCTACAAGATGACAAGGGAGGAGAATGAAAACATATTTTTAAAAAAGTAAATAGAAAACAGTGTGATGAACTAGTTGTCAAAACATAATGTCACAGAGTGCTGAGAAGACTGTGGAGATGACTCTATTGGTGCTTGTATGTGAAACTAGGAAAGAAACTGAGCAAGGATTTTGTTTCACTAAGTCTCTTGAAAAAAATGATACTTTTAATGTTTGTGTGTGTGAAAACATTTATCTAGAATCTATACTCTGCTGTTTATATACAATCGTACATTATTAAATTTTTAAGCCTTTTAGAATAGCAAATACAATTTTTGATATTTACTATTTAAACCAAAACAAAAATAGTTCTAATTATTTAGTTCACAAATAATGTTCCCACATCACTTTATTCTGCTGAGTAAATAAAACTTCATGACGTCATCTTAGTAACTAGATGAGCTAGTTTTATCTCTTTTTTTTTAAATTCTAATAAACACTATGTTTCTAAGTGACATCCTTCATCTACACCCTTTAACTCTCCCTTAGCAGTAGTCAAGTCTTTTTATTAGTCTCTCACCACTCACTGTATTAAACACAAGTTTCTTTCAGGAACAGTCACAAATTTTGACTTTACCATAAATGTCAGTTAATTCAAATACTTGACGCTGAACCAGTTTTAACAAACGTTAAACATGTTACAGAATTATTATGTCAAGTAGTTTGTCTTCACTTAATCAAGTGTTTCATTCAGAATCTACTCTAGTGCGGATGTTAAAGATCAAATAGAATGTTTATATTACAAGCACACCTATAACAATCACATTTTAGTTCAATTTGAAACTGTCAAGATGGCAACAGATATTAGTGAACTCATTCATTACAAAGATCTTAATACTGATGTACGAACTCATTTGTGATCAGAAATCTAAAACTAGATAGTAAACAAAAAAAAACAGGAAGAGCCTGGAGTATAAAAAAAATTAAATCATTGTATCATGCATTATATTCTGTTGGCAAATTAACTGAAAACGTGTAGGGAAATATTCAATGGGAATGTTAATCATTCACACTATCATCTATATTAAACAATGTTATTCCAACACACACACAAATTAGCCCTTAACGAGACGTTTTAAAACCAGGATCACCACAGGGTATTATGTGTGACTAATCACTCTTCCACACGGAAAACCAAAAAAACTTACACTCTGCCTGTTATTTGTGACATGAGACTTTAGATTATAATACAAGTGACCTTATAATATACAACAAGATACTTAATTCAGCATTTCTCAACCTTTTTTTTTCTCCCAATTACATTCTTAATTCTTATCACCAAAGCACACACATTAATTTTTCTTCAACAGAAGTATTGTAAGCCATTACTTGTTAACCTTATGATTATGGCTGTCTAAGGTTGAGCAATGCTGCTTAAAATTATAAAACAAATATTTGTGTGAAATGTGATGTATAAAAAAATAATGGCTTTTATACACCGCTAATTTCATGCTTATAGCATGCTATGAGCGCTATGGTCCAATCTCATCTGTGGACCAGTGGGGGAAGGGAGTATCTGGGAGTAGGTTTTCCGTACTGCCTTCAGGCACTCAGTAAACACAACTCTGCTCAAGTCAGGTGTTGAACCTCGAGCCCCCTTCATAGGTAGCCAAGCCAAGCCAAGTTCAAGCGTACTTGGTCTTTCAACCACGCTTCCCACAGTATGTATAACATAATAAAGGCCAAGTTGAGTATCTAAATCTTAAAGCAAGTTTTTAAGTCTCTACTTAAATAATACAAATTTCTCCATACAGAAATAAAATGACTGTTTTTTTTTAAATTACAATCAAATGCAATGTTAAGAGTTGAGTTATTTACTTCATAGTCTTGCCCATTTTTTTTTCATTTTTCGTTTCTTTATGGTTTAGTACTTTCCAAAACTGGAAAACTAGTTATTTTGATTAAATTATAAAATCTGCAATAAGAAGTAACTATTTTAAAAATATAATAGATATTTTTATTTCATTTCCAATTCAGAACTGAACCTTCATTCACAACATTTAATCTAAATAACACTGTAAACCTTTAAGCTATCAATGAGACACTGACTAAAAATGTAATATTTTAAGTATTTAGGCTTCATCAAGGAACATGCACAGATTTGAAATATGACACTCCCAAAAGTGTAGAGATAGAATGAAAATATGAGAGTGACAAAGATAAAGATTCCCAAGAAGGAATAGGAACATTTCTTTATCTTAATTAGAATTTTTTGCAGACCCATGATGCTTTTGTTGATAATGTAGCTAACACAATTATTTATAGATATTTACAAGCGACTGGGATTCAAATCTTGAGATCAATATATTAAATACTTTGCTACACAAATAAGGAATACAATATATCTATCTATCTATCTATCTATATATATATATATATATATATATATACTATGAATTAACACTTTGTCAACACAAATAAGGAATACAATCTATCTATCTATATATATATACTATGAATTAACACTTTGTCAACACAAATAAGGAATACAATATATATATATATATATATTGTAAATTTATGAAACACTTTGTCTACACAAATAGGAAAAGTTTTCTACTCACTTTGAATATTCTTTGTTGGTTTCAAAATAATTGATAATACATGCCAGCATGTAAGTTTCTAAAGAAAGAAATGTACTTAAAGATTTGTAATCAAGATTTTTAACATTGAAATTTTATGTTCATTGACAAAAGCAGTTAATAAGTGAGTTTAATTAATAAATTTGTATTACAATCATTTTCATAAGGGAACAAGATTCAATTTAAATATGATAGATATAAAATATATTGGCCCTAATATAATGAAACAAAGACAAACAGACACAAAAACTCTTTTGTTCCCCTGGCAATCAAATCATTAAACAGAAACTATCTGATATAAACTTTTCTCATGTAAATTATGACTGAGTCTGGTGTGAATGTATATTTAGATTTTGTATAGTTATAATGCTTTGTTTGGTGTAATGCACTCATTGTGAGACAAATTTCCTTATGGATAATAAAGATTATTATTATTATAATACTAAACATGCTTTTTATAGACTAGACCATGTATTTTAACACAGTGAGTAACATTATATAGACAGGAGTACTGAAAACAAATCAAAGCAACTCAAAGAAATTTGATAGAATAAGACTAGACTAGAGTGCATACAATAAAAACAAAATATGTTGAAACAGCACAACATTTCAGACAGGCTGTCCATACCTGGGATATTGAAAAGTGTGTTCAGAACGTAAAGGCGACTATCTTCCAACTGAATATATTTATTGGGGTACAGTTCTTGTACTTCGTGTCTGAAATGATTTAAAACGTCAGAAGCTTCCCTACATAGACAATTTAGCCAAAAGATATAATAAAGACATAAACTGATAATATAATAACAAAAATATTATAGTCTTACGGTTTAAGGAAACGGAATCCATGTATGCAAACAAGGATGTTCCCATGAGAGTCAACTTTCAGTAAATTTCCATAAATTTTATCAAACCAAAGACCCCTGAAATCAAAAATATATCATTACAATTTAGCTTACTTTGAAAAATTAACACAATTCTAAGTTTATTGTTATTCAACTATGTCGCATTAATGCTTTTAAAGACACAATTTTAATTTTTTTTTAAATTCTACTTCATTAATCTAATCAGAATTTTATTTGTTATAAAAAAAAAAGGTGATGAGAATGACAGTAATGTCTAACTGGTAGCTGCTCAATACTAGAGCAATAAAGAACTGCCCATTCCCTTAAAGCTACTGCAAAGGTCACCTGCCCTGCAACATCACTAGGTAGTAATAAACGACACAGTGTATCTTCAAGGTCTGACAAAAACCACAGCAGTGGCCCGAGACACAGTGCTCATGACCGCCAACTGTAACAATGGAAAAAAGCATTCTTATAAAAGTTATACAGCTCAGGTGTCCATCATGTTGATTCACTGAGCTCTATTCAAGTCAGATATGCTCAGTTCAAAACATGTAAACTGTCTTATTTTTTACCTGACAGGAAAAGCTGGGTCAAATTCAAAACGGAGGAAATCAGTTGGGTAACCAATATCAACAAGTCTTGCTTTCAGGTGATCGAATCCCATGGACTCATAGACAGGAGATTTGTACACTGAACAAAAAAAAAATAAAATAAATATCAACCAAATACAATTAGTAACAACAATCTTTTAAAGAAAAATACCAACAAGTAGAATTGTGAATAATTACACATGGTTGAAACAAACATTTATAAAAAACTTAAATAAAACATTCACTTAAAAAAAATTGTTAAAAGAATCACAAAACAACTTTACTGCCAATAAGACTTGGGAAGAAATTTATTTCTTTCCTTTTCATCTAATGAGACGTAATAGATGAAGTACAAATAGAATGCACTATCAAACTGCATTAGGCGGAGGGTGACTATTTGCAGATGACTGGTGCTACAATAAATGAAACATTTATCATGGAATTCCTTATAGATGAAATAATAAAAAATCAAATAACTGTGATGCTTACATATAACACAAGAACACTGTTTGTAAAATCATTAAACATATTGATTTGTCAGGACTGAATACTACAACATAAAGTAACAATAATAACAAAAAGCTAAACCATTAGCAAAAAAAGATACCCAGAAAGACACATGGATAAGCACATGTTTCTTATTCTATATAATAGGACAAAGTCATATGAGTACTCTTTTTTTCCAAGTGTGATTAGGGCATGAAATGGGTTAAGTGAACAGCCAGTAAAAACTATAACTTAAAAGTGTTTAATTTTTTTTAACCATAAATGACTAAATTAACATATGTTATGTAGGGTGAAAGAATGGTAGTAATTCATAAGATAAGACGATAGTAGTACTTTGAACTTCAGGCTCAGAGCATTTCTGTACTGAAGTAATAGATTATGAAATTCAGCATTTTTGTTTATTTCGATAATCTATAATTTTCATCGATCTATAATACCTGCATCCTAAGTGTTGAGTTAGCATTAAATGTGGCTAAAATTAATTAGATATGATTTTTTAAAAAAAAGCTTCTTATGTGCTTATGATATTGGTTATGATTTTTTTTTTAAATTTATTTGTTGAATGATTCCATAAGCCTGAAGCTATTAATCTGTTAAATGCTATACTTATTTAGTAGAAGTCTATCATACTTTTTCACCAGGTTTAAAATCTTAATTTTAATTGTAAATGACAATTACTCCATTTATTGTATACATTTCCAAAATGCTCAGTCAAAGTTAAATTGTTAACAACAAAACAAATTAACATCAATTACCTGCAAGTGTGTAGTCCATGTCAAAGCCATAAAACTTGATTTTGTCCAAGTGAAGACCACGGTTTACAAAAATTCTATTTACAAAACAAAATAATTTATATAAATTCTATCATTCTAAGTATTGTGTTATTTTAAAAAGCATGGTTAAATATAAAAAATAAAATCCCAAACAAGCTCTAATGCCTCCAGTCACAAATGTTGTAAATGATCATACATAGAAAAAGTGTGAACTCAAGAGGAACCATTATTCTTAATGTTAGTGCATCATTGTCTAACATATTTAATTTCAATAAACAGATGATAATCAACATTTTAAATTAGCTATATAATGCCTTACCTATGTTGAGGGTCTCTTTTAAATACTTTAAGATTCTGATTAGATGTGTTGTGGGTATTTGGTATAGTGGAGCTAATGATAGGTTCGCCATTAGACATTTTTTCTAAAACAAATAAATAAAGAATATTTTAGAAAAAAAAAAAGAAAAAAAAACTTTTTTCCCCCCTAATACAAACAAAAAAATTAAAATTAAAGTAAGCATCTAGGCATCTTAAGATAAAACATTTGAATTATGTTGTTAAATTGTTTATTTAGAATTATTATTATTTAGAACAGTGTTTCCCTAACTTTTAGAGAAATTGATTCAAATGGTGGCCTACTCCACCTATCATCATCTACCTACTACTCCAGTAGTTCTTGGAACACCTATTCAGGCCTTGCAAAACACTAGAACACAGTTTGGGAAACACTGACTTAGAACAATTTTAATATACACTTTACCTGATGTTGAAAGGGTTATAAACTACAGACTAACATGCTTTATTTTTAACAATAACACACAAGAGGACTAGACAACAAAAAATGTTTTTCAGCTGATTCAACAAACTGGATAAAACTTAACCTTTAATGTTGAACTATGTCCATTCCATCTGTAAAGTTTGAGATGGACCCACAAAAAACATTTTTTAATTGCTAAATTTATTAAACACTACTTTATTTTATGAGGTCATAAAAAACAAAACAGAGAATGCATTTCATAAAAAGCCTCAGGTGTGAACTAGTTAACAGATTAACAAAAAAAAAAAACAAAAAAAAAAAAAAAAACAACAACCTCGATCTTGAATCTCAATTGATTCCAGCATTGACAATATGTTTTCTGAATGGTCAGCTAAAGTGAACTCCATATTAATTAAGCATAAATGAAATAGTCAAAGCAGAGTTGACCTATTAATATCAGTCAAGTAGATTGGAGTGTGGTAGTACTATTATTATTATTATTATTATATAACACTACATTTAATGTAAGTCTAATTCTTGAAGCTACATCTTCTCCAGTCACAAATGTTAATCCATGTCAGTACACTTGTCATGCATGACTTTCATTTAAATACCACCAGTTTCACATTAACACAATCATTTCATTGAAAAACACATTTGATTAGTCTGACTGACAAAAAGATGATGTCAGCTGCAAAATGTTTAAAGAGCAGACAAATAAACATTTGGTTTTGGTATAAGAAAAACCAACTAAATAGGCCTAAGTCTATTTACTTTTCTAAGCATATTTAAAGAAGAAATGCATTCATCAATAATATAAAGACTGAATTAGCAAAAATTATGTATCCTACTAGATTTAGTTAAGTTCAACATAAATGACTGTACTTAATAATCAGTTGCAAGAGATAAAAAAAAAGTATATTTATTTTAATAGTTCTAGATTAGAATGACCTAAATTCTAAATCTAGAAATAACCGAGAAGGCTATTAGTGCTCAGACTATTATAAAGTTCTAAATCTGTGTGTGTGTGTATATATATATATATATACATATATATTGATATTTATGTATATTATCAATCTGAAAAGTCTCAAGAAAAGGCTACATAGACTGAAGACTATATGTATTTTAAATTGGGTGAAAATGAATCCATCATATTTATAATCTTTGTAAGTCCTAAAGATCCTGAAATTCAAAATCCCAGTCTTCAACAAGAAACAAATTCAAGATGCCACTTAACAATAACATTCTAAATTTGCACTAGACTACACCTATTTGAGTGTCTAGATCTATATACAGACTGTCAAGAGGTAGACATCTAGATCAGATAAAGATTTATCTATTTAGATAGATTGAAGTTTAATTTTTATAAAATAATAGCAAATAGCTGGATAAAAAAAAATGTATAGCGCTACTTTCATGCTTATAGCATGCTCAGAGCGCTTTGGTCCAATCTCATTTGTGGACCAGTGGGGGGGAGGGGGTATCTAGGAGTTGGTTTTCCATGCTGCCTATAGGCGCTCAGTAAATGCAACTCTGCCTGATTTGGGTGTCGAACCTCGAGCCCCTTTCAAGGTAGCCAAGCCAAGCCAAGTTCAAGCGCACTTGGCCTCTTGACTACGCTTCCCACCATAACCCACAGGGTAACATTAAGGTTCTAGAATTTTTATTAATATTTATTATACATGAAATACTACTGACTGACTGATCTATCAAGAAATCTCTGGAACTGCCAAACGGATTTGCAATAAAATATTGTACACAGGTTCCTTTATCACTAATCTCTTATGTAATCACTAACAAATGGTTTAATAGATTCTGAATCTATCAAGAAGAAAAAATCTTTTGGAGAATGGGGAGGGTAAATCACAATAGAATTCATTGGCCAAAAGTATGTGTGCTTGTGTATATGTGATGTGTGTGTGTCAGTCTGTGGTTTCCAGTTCAATGTAACAAAGACTAGGAGACAAAAAGTATGTAAGGGCGATTGCAATTTGTATTATTGGAGGTAAAAAAGGGAGGAGATTTTCAGACAAAATAAACAATACATAGTCTGGGAATAAATCACCAGGCATAGCTGGTGGGTAAAGCTAGTAATCTATAATTCTAATTCTAGTCTCTAGGTAAATTCTAAATCTGTATCTACAAGAATGAAGATATATCTAGACCAGTGATTCCCAAAGTGGTCCATATAGACCCCCAGGGGTCTACGAAGACCTCCAAGGGGTCTACGAAATTAAAAAAATAAATTGGGGGTCTATGTGATGTCCACGGGGGTCTACGGTAATAGATTTCATTTAAGCAGGTCGTAACTTAATTTTCACATTCCATTAATGTAATTATTTCATACACTAATATACGATTTGTACCCGAGTTAATCCTTTCAATATTTATCCTGCTATTGAAACGAAACATTCTTGTATTCAATTTCAATACTTATTTAAATAGCTTAATTTTGTCTACATGTAACTAATATTTAAAAAAAAAAAAGAAATGTAGACAGTACAGCGTTAATTATTTAAAATTGGGATTCATTCCTTCCTTGTCAAACAACAGTTGCCTAAGTGACTTTTATGACGATATGAAACCAGTTACGCTAGAGGATCATCTGAGACAATGCCACCCTGACAAAAATTAAGATTTGAACAACTTTCGAACACTCAAAGTTCAGAATAGACCCACAAAATCTCTGCTCGACATCATATAGAGAAGATTTTGGTTTGTGAGCGTCTTACAAGATTTCTTTACTTTACTTTACCTATAGCAAAATACGGAAAACAGCAAAGGTCAAACATTGTTATTACCTTTTTACAAAATCCTACATCTGTTACTATTAAAAGAATTTCTTTAAGCGACAATACAGATTAAGGTCGCTTCGGTGGCATGAGTTATAAAATTAAAACCTTCTTATGTAAATCTTTGCAAAAGATATAAATACAGTTTGGTCAGACAAGGTGTAGTGCTGTGTGCTACAAACTGTCTAATGGTCACCATCTTATCTAATCTCATCTCATCTATGCCTGTGGTCCTTTCTGGGCATAGACCACCAACCAGCTTTTTCCAGGTATCTCGGTTCTGGGCGAGACTCTCCAACTGTCTCCACGTCTTGCCCATCTGCTTGGCATCTGCTTGGCAAATCGCGGTGCCATGGTAAAGCTCAAGCAGCCTTCCATTAGCTGAAGAACATCTGGGGATCTAGGGAAAAAAGCACCACCACCAAGATTAGGCTATGTAACACAATTGTTAAGCCGATACTACTTTATGGAGAAGAGACCTGGAGAACCACCATCACCACCATGAAAACAATCCAGGTATTCATCAATAGCTGCCTGAGGAAGATTCTTATAATCCGCTGGCCAGACAAGATCTCGAATGAGGAACTGTGTCAAAGAACAAAGCAGCAGCCCATTGAAGTAGATATCCTTCAGAGACGCTGGAGATGGATAGGTCACACCCTTCGCCAGCCTGCATCCAGCATAACATGGCAAGCCCTAGCCTGGAACCCACAAGGAAAGAAGAAGAGGGGACGGCCCAGGGATACATGGCGCGAATGGTCACCGTCTCCTTATATTTCCTTAAGGTTGACCGACGAGACCTGGTTTAGGCTCCAGTTACTCGCCTTTGCCCCTCTTTTGTTAATAAAAACAGTTCCGCAGATTTAATATTTGAGCCACACGTGAAAGATCAAGAAATACACGAGAAACTGCTCTTTGCGAAACCTTTTACAATGATACTTAAGGAACATTAATTAATTAATTAATTAATATTTAATGTTAGAAAGACTAATTCATAGAAAAACAGATTTGTGTATAAAACATTATATCCGTAGTTGTGTAGTTTTAAATTACTATTTCACTCTTCAACGCACTACAGTTAGAAATTTGTTTAAAAATAATGTTGATGAATTTGCAAAAATTTGCAAGTTGAGTAGGGGGTCTACCGAAAACCAGAAAACGTGGCAGGGGGTCTACGAGACAAAAAAGTTTGGGAACCACTGATCTAGACTCTACTAATAGACAATCTTCTAACCACACTAACATTGTAGACTTGAGATCTAAATCTATTCTACTAGAGGTTAAAACTAGTTTAGAATAGATTTTCCTAGATCTGGATCTAAACTAATAAAAGATGATCTAACTCAGGTCTAGATTTAATTCATCTCTTGTCATTCTAATACTAATCTATAGTATGGTAGCAAGATATTAAATATAGATGTAGTGTCACTGTCATAGTAATAACATTACCTACTACAGATGATGGAAGGCAGCCCAGATGGAAGGCAGCTAGTTTATCACACAGAGAGATTCAGTAACCCTCGATGATAGAGACTAGAATAGTTCTAGATCTAGTACAGTCTATTGAATAGATGAAAAAAATAAGTTAGAAGACTAAAAAAAATTATAAAGTCTAGAATATCAATCTATATCTAGATCTACGTTTATTTAATTTCTCGATTTAGATTATTTATATATTGTTTTACATCGATATAGATGCTGACTTTGAAACCAAGTCAATAGATCTAGATTTTTGTTTGTTTTGTTTTAGTTTTACATGTTTTAGATGTTCCTTTAGCTTTGAAGGTGATCCTAGTCCAAACCAGCAAACCTTTGGCCAACTGTTAACGAGCAGGGGTGTCATGTGGCCAGCACAATGACCTACCCTACTGCCTATACTTTCCACAACCTAAGTCAAGTAATCATTAAAGTTGGGTGGGTGGACTCAGGCGCACCCTAAAAATCCTGAAATTCAAAATCCCAGTCTTCACCAAGATACAAATTCAAGACGCCAGATTTGGAAGCCAAGCGCTTAACCACTCCACCCCCATTTCTTTTTTTTTCTTTTTAAAGTCTAGATCTAATTCTTATCACATAGGTTACTGTCCTAACGCTTTAGAAAAATTAACAAAGAAATTCGAATTAGGCCCAACCTGTACCAATAATTTTTTTGGGGGAAATAAAAGTAACAAAAGTTATAATGATATAATTATGTACTTTGAATATAATATTAACAAAATGTTAGTATTGAAAGTATCCAGTGTACAATTTGTTGGGGAACCAACTGCCAGTGAAGAATTGGTCATGAACCAAGTGTCTGTGAACAACTTGTCATTTAACCAGCTGTTCAGTGAATGATTTGTCAGTGAACAAAATGTTAAGAACGACTTGTCATCCTCCCCTATTTTCTATATTTCTCGATCTATTCTTAACTGACATCTAATAGTAATAGACTAATTTTCTAGTTTAATGTACATCTCTATATATATAGATCTAGATCTACTACTGACTTATTACAATATTAGTCTAACTTCTAACGATATATCATATATATATATTATAATAATAATTATATCCATTTATACAATTATTTAAGTATTATTTATAGCTCTACCTAGACCTCTAGATCTAGAACTAGATCTAGATCTCTGGAATCTAGAGGAGAGTAGTACTAGTAGAATAGATCTAGATAGTAGATTAGGTGTAGATTTCTAGATAATCTAATCTAGGTAAACTAATCTAATCAATTATAATCTAGCTGACTGTACTCACTGTAGTGCTACTGCTAGCTTAGTAGCTATACTTTAGACTATACTATGTACTAACTATGTAGATTATACTAGATAGAGTCTGATAGACTCTAAATACTAATCTAAATTATAATAGTAAATTTCTAAATCTAGAGATCTAGAATAGATTAATCATTTATAATCTAGATATAGAATTAGATCTAATTCTAGATTATAAAATATATTTATAGTTATTAATATATATAGTAGATTGTCTGCCAGAGTGTAGCACTGGGTGCTGCAAACTGCCATAGGCCTTAGGGTCGCCAGCTCCTGATTTTTCCTCAGGGTTGACTCCCGAAGCCTTTCCCACTCTGGCAGAACCTGTGACGCCGCTGACCCCAAACTGTATTGGCACTGCCGTTCCTTTCGATACATCAGCTGCGTGGAGTTGGGGGGGAACTGATGTGTGGGCGACATCGTTCCGACCACAGCTAATGCCCAGGCATTCATCTCATTTTCATGAGATGATCCATAGTTGCTTCGTGACTAAAGGAGGCCATAGAATATTAGATTGTCTAGAGTCTAGATTACTCTAGATCTAGATAATAATACTAACTTAACTAACTTTAACTTAGGCCTAAAAAAGACTAGTCACTAGGGCACTAGACAAGGCTAAGGGTTACTAAGTCAAGTAAGTAAATGTAATAGGCCTACTAGATCTAGACAGACTCTAGGTCTAGATTTAGATATACTTATAATATTATATAGATCTAGTAGTGATCATCTACTCATCTAGTTATAGACATAGATCTAGATGATAGATCTAGAAATGATAGATCTATCTGAATCTATCAAGTATCATCTATCTAGCCTAGCCAGATAGAGTTAGAACTTAGAGTATACATTTAACATTGATTATGAACATATTTAAATTTATGTCTATGATTAGTATGATTATGAATTATCTTATCTTATATAATACAGACGTTACTTCAAAAAAGAAGATGATTACGTCCTACGCGTCATGCATTTAGTCATGCATATTAACCAATGACTTAAATTCTGCCAAGTCACTGGTTTTCCTGGCTAGCTCAGGCAACCCATTCCATGCTCTAATAGCACTAGGGAAGAAGGAGTATTTGTACAAATTTGTCCTAGCATATGGGACGAGGAATGTGCCTTTATCTTTGTGTCTTTCAGAGTATTTTATTAAATTTTGTTTTTGTATTTGAAGATTATGGTTCAGTGTTTTATGTATTATTGCTACTTTACTTTTGAGCCTTCTGTCCTGAAGGCTTTCTAAATTTAGTGATTTTACTAAAGGTGTTACATCTAGTCAAATGTGAATATTCATTTTACTTTATTAATATAATAGTATTAATACACTACTAACTAAAACCAACTTAGTAAATGTTTAAGGTAACTCTCTAGTCTCTAGTAAAGTAGTAGTAGCTAGATCTAGTAGTCTATAAGATAATATAAGTCTATACTACATCTATACTATCTAATATTTAGTAATATTAATAATATTATCTATTAGTTTAGTAGTATTAGTTTACAGTTACTTTCTTGTCTTTGTTTTTATCAGTTTATCATTATTAATATTATATTATTAACTTACACACGAAATTACCGATTTTTTAGCTCTAAATAATCTAATTGTAAACAAAATACGCACTTTAAGACGAAGGAAATTGACCAAAAGTAGGCTAATCTAAAATACACTGCGAGCAAACAGCTGTTTTTTTATTTATTTTTGTTGTTTTCTCTTTCTCTCTAGTCTAGTTTTTTTTTTTTTTGTTTTGTTTTGTAAAAAGTATATAACGGAAATTCAGGCGGAGTGGCTATTCTAAGTCGGTTGGTAAAAGCTTGACGTATTTCAATATTTGAATATAAGAAAAAAATCTCAGTAATTGAAAGAAAATATATATATTCTCTTATGTCGTTATGTCGATTAAAACATTGAGCTTAATGGCAGTTAAATTTTAAACTAGATCTAAATATAATTCTTTATTTATCATATGTTACATGCTTGGCTCTAAAACTGGCGTAGTTTGTTATTTGTGTAATACAAATATTCTACAGTACCCGTGGGCCAGGGTTCTTCTTATATATTTAATATTACAGAATATGTTGATGGGCCCCCCTCCCCCAATAAGACAAATTAAGTGTGTGACCAAAAAAATGAGTACTCTAAATGTATTGGTACATTTACCAAAAGTCATTCCAACGCATTTAGTGCACCTCTTATATAAGTAATAATGTCATTATACTATTATATAGTAGACATCACACTAGTAGGCCTAATAATAAATAATTTTACTCAATAATAACATCTTAGCAGTATAAGACTATAATCCAGTTCTATTCCCATCGTTTAGCGGGGGAAGAGTGGTTGCATTTAAACAAAAGAAGAAGATAATAGGGAGATATGAGGACGAATGCAGACAAATTATAGAAGATAACCCTAACCTCATGTTAACTTTTTTTCTTCACAGTAGTCAGTAGTGGGCTAATAATATTGCCTTTTAGCTTAACGCAATCGCGGGAGTAAAAAAATAAAGGGATGAACACCCCAATATCGCGGCAAGCAAATTTAGCAGCTTAATTTATTTTTATTGTTCAATTTACTCCTCGTCTAGTTCATTCTCTGTTCTTGGTCGTTCACGTATTCTGCATGCTTTGCATAGTCGTCTCCAAAAACGCACATTGTGATTTTGGGCAACCCACTATTAACAATAAACATGATGAAAGCATGGCACACAGACTCTAGCTGAAAACATATATAACATTTTGAAGTTAATATAAATAAAGCTTAGGATATTTTAACGGAACTTTAATTTTTAAAAAAAATCGACTTTTACAAAGTTGCAATTGTTTTTCCACTTTGGTGTCATCCTCCAAAGTCTCCAAGGGCTCATATTGGCCATCAGTCACGGGTCCAACCGCAGTTTATAAACCCCTTCACGCCATGGTTGCCAAGCCATATGTAGTGGGGCCCTAATGGTTGTAGGCCCGAGTTCATTGAATGTTTCGCGCCAAGGATGCAACGCCACTGCTCTAAAACAAATATTCCTAATTGCATTTGATTGACACTGTGGTTGACAATGACAAAGCCTAGTGTGAGCCACTAATGACTAAAACCCACGGATAGCCCATTCAGAACTCTCCTGAGCTTTTCTTCTCATGTCCGAACTCTTGAGTTGTTGATCGGTCTCTAACTCTAATAGGTTGGGGATTTTTTTTAGTCCCGGGGGTGGGTTGATGCAGGGGAGGTTGACACCCTGAGATATCTGCACCTGGTGACACCGACCCTAGTGATACCACTGCTGCACAACAAACACACTAGGGTTATCAGACGTCTGACAAAAAGGAGGACATGTTATTCCTTTTGAAGTCTTGCATGTCCTATGTCCGACAGACATTGACCTAAAATTTAAAAAGTTTAAACACTTTATGTCTCTCACACCCATTTTTGGATCAAGTTTAAACTTTGTAAGAAGCACAACTATTCATTGGCTAATAGAAAACACACACTCAGACACAAACAAAACAATTAGTCAATTAATTTTTTTTTTGATGCCAAAAAGGAAAATTAATTCTTCAGCATTCAGAAATATGGCTAAATACTTAGGGTTTGGTCCCCCTAGATAATTTTATACTTTATTCCCCCCCCCCCACACACACACACACCCTTCTCAGATCAAGTGGAAATTTTTAAACAATTATTTATTGTATCTAGCAGAACAATTATTGGTAATTATATGATTATTTTGTTTGACAAGGTAATTATTGGAAAATATTTTTTTTTCGATAATTGAAATAATTTCTCGATTAATAAGATATAGTTTCAAAGGCGGATTCGAGCTATTCCCCTCAGATGAGTTTAAAAAAAAAAATCTAAGCAAATTATCGTGCCTATTCAAAATCCACTTGATCCCAGAGAGGTCACGACCTATATGCCCTATGACATCGTCTTGAAATAGCTAATATTTAGGAATGGGCGTGGACAAGTTTACGTCACGTGACTTTACATACACTACAGACTACAGTTATAGATATACTTTCTTTTGCAAGTCATTATGATTATTGTATTTATAGCAGACCAAAACCTCAACGAGAAGTATTTTCTTGAAAATTCTAGATCCGTGCTATAATATAATAGACTTGATCAAGACTCTATTTACTTCCAGAAAAATAGAGCTAGCTAGATTTATAATTTAATTAGATCTAGATCTATTTAATCTATTAAATCTATATACTATTAACTATTATCATAACATATAAATTATAATAAATATAATATATCATAATCATAGTAATAGACATACTCACATAGTCTGTCATAGTTAGAGTTCAGGTTCGGTTAGATATAGTGAAAAGTAACTGATTTAGTTAGATCTAGACTCTAGAAATCTAGATCTAGACCTAGAAATTCTAGATCTACATGAAATCGATTCTAGAGTCTAGTAATCTAGTTCTACTACATCTAGTCCTAGTATAGAAAAGATATCTAGATCATAAGATAGACTTAGAGGGATTAAATGATTATGTGATATTAATTAATTATGGCCAATATAAAGAAAAATATTTATAAAAATTTATTTAATTATGCAAATAAACTTAAAACTGAAAATCTACTTCTACTTTTCTAGATTTTGGCATCATTTGCCTTAAAACTTAACTCTTAAGGCTAATCAATATTAGCTTTTGATCTACTCACTGCTAATAAGATCTAGATCTAGAGACACCCATAGTGGGCCATAGTCACTCAGACAGTAAAGTACAGACTTTCTCGATTTATTGTTTGTTTGTTTTACATGTTTTGGATGTTCCTTCAGAGTTGAAGATAGTTTACTTCCTAGTCCAAACCTCCCGCAGAACGGCGGGGGATGGGAGCATGCAGGGTTTGAACCCGGGACCATCGATAAATTCATACGACAGTCCAGCGCACATACCGCACGACCAGGCAGCCATTATCTTTATAATCAATTTATTATTTGTACACAAGACTAGTCTAGATTTTTGTCTAGTCTAGATTCTAGAACTGTATTCTATAGTAGATTATATTATTATATTATAATAGATCATGTTATTAATGGCAACAGCCCATGTCTTCCATTCCAAAGATTAAGGATAGTGCAGTTTCACACAATATGACTCTAGAGATGTAGACTTATATACACAAAACCTGTGCATGCTTCGCTTCCAATTTATTTTTTTTCAAAGTTTTCTTTTCGACTTCTATGCCTGTCTTCAGCAACAGTAACTTCTACAACTGTTACTTTCAGAGACCATTTGCTGCCAGCTACTTCTCTGTATTATTATGCCAATGAGGGCAAAATGGCACCTGAGTTGACCTTTCTGAGGGCACCTCGGTTATGTCATTATTCTTTAAAGCTCACCAAAAAAGATCGCCTTTGGAATGCGGTCATCCCACATGTGGGTTAATTGTCCAACCCAGCATAATATAGCTGTTGAATGGTAAGTAGTGCTTCTATCTAGTAGAACATGGTTAGTTGTAAGGTAGCCTTGCCGGCGTATGCCCATACCTTGTATACGTTGTGAAGGCACCTTTGCTGGAAGAATTTGAGGAGCCTATTAGATGCTTTCTATAGAGCACCTGTGTCTCAGAGCAAAAGTGTGTTAAGATCCACTAGCTGTTTTATAAACATTGATTTTAGTTGGTAGGCAAAGATACCATTCTACCATACTCTCAATTGGAGGTGACCAAAAGCACTGTTGGCCTTAGAAAGACAGTTGTCGATTTCTTTAAATAGTGATGCATTGTTTGACACTGTGCTTCCCATGTACATGATCTGGTTGACAACAACATTCACATTGATTTGTGGAGCTGAGTTGGTTCCATTTAGGGTCTTCTGGACGTTTTTTAAAGTTGATAGACCAAACAAGGCAGCAGCCTCAGTGAATTCAGTGACGACAATTTGAAGCTTTTACTCGGTGTGGGCATGAAGGACACAATCATCTACATAAAGAAGCTCAGTAGCAATCATTTCTTTAATTTTAGTTTGGGGGAGTAAGTGTCCTAAGTTAAATATGTTGCCCCATTTTAGTTTGGGGGAGTAAGCGCTGTAAGTTAAATATGCTGCCGTTGATGCAGACCTTGATGATGATGGTCTTGTGCAGGCATCGCCACATTTTATTTAGCATTACTCCAAAGAATAATGCGAAGAATGTTGGGGCCAGGATACACCTGCTTAACAACATTATCTTTAGAGAATTGATCTGAAAAGTCACCATTGTAGGCCTAACTTATTGAGCTTTTTGACCCTCATGCAGTTGTTTGAGAGTAGCGATAAATCTTGGAGGGCATCCAAGCTGAGATGAAAATCCTCCACAAGTCATTGTAACTAACTTTGTCAAAAGCTTTGGTGAGATCAATGAAGGTAGCATAGATGTCCTGGTTCTGTTTCCTGCATTTTTCCTGCACTTTCTGCCAGCCTGACAACCACATTGACTTTCAGATATCACATTGCTTATTATGGAGTTGGTCAGTCAGTCGAGGAGTAGCCTGGCAAGGATTTTTCCTGCCACTGGCAGTAAAGTTATGCTATGCCGGGCTTTGGTAATTAGATCAGTCAGATGTTGCCCTGTTATAGATTATAGACTATATTCACTACATTATTTAAATATAAGTCTAAATTGAAACCTAGTTATAGTCAGTGCAACTATAAATGTAGGCTAGATTCTAGTCCTAGTCTGACATATCTAGATTTAGTCATAGTATACTAATAGTCATTAGATCTAGATCTATTATAGCTGACAGGTCATCTCTAGCTCTAGTCAACTCTATTGCTTCTTGGAAAAAATAGATCATATAGATTCTAAATCTAAATGGCTTCCATAAGGACATTGAAATACCTTAATGTTGTTCAGTCACATCTCACCAAAAGCTTTTCTAAAAAAGGTAAACTACACAATAATTTGATTAGAAAAAAGTATAGTTTTTATAGACTTGATTTAATCCCAGGCCTTAAACCACCTGGGATAATAGGCCTAGACCTTAACAAGATAAGCCTCCAACTCTGCTGTCAAACATGGTTCACATATTGAATAATAATTTTTTGGATACTAGTCATTGTTGATATATCTAGACCCTCTCTCTCTCTCTCTCTCTGAGTTTTTAACTTTTATTTTATGAGTATAGGCATCTTCTTTCTGCACATTTTATACTTCATTGCATAGCTGTCTGTTGTTTTCTGATCAGCATTAACATCCCAACAATATGTTTCCTTATAGCAAAATTCAATTCATCATTGTGCTATCTATTTACCAGTCTGTTATGATGAAATGTGACCAGTTCATCTTTTCCGTTAACTGCATGTTTTCTTCTTCATTGTTCTCATTATTGATTTTATAGGGTTCAGATAATCAGTTCTTTATCTGAGATGAACTGCATACCCATTTCCAGATCAGGCCGCTCACTTTTAATAGGGTACTCTGGGCCACTATCTTGATTGGGTATCTTGATAAAGCATACACATTTAAAGAACATAATTAGCATTCTCTGGTAACATTCAACACAAGCATTTTTTGTTACAATTTTCATCTTTCATCTGTTGTTAAAGGTTTGGAAGACATTTTGACTGTTCAGCAAATGTAAAAAGTTATTTTTAGTTAATTTATTTTTAACTGCTTTTCTTGTGAATTTAGGATATATCTCTAAGTCTAGGATTAATGTGACAAAATATTCTAGGATGAATGTGATGATGTAACAAGTGTATATTGTGGCATAATATTCTAGGATGGATGTGATGATGTAACAAGTGTATGTTGTGGCACAATATTCTAGGATGGATGTGATGATGTAACAAGTGTATGTTGTGGCACAATATTGTAAGATGGATGTGATGATGTAACAAGTGTATGTTGTGGCATAATATTGTAGGATGGATGTGATGATGTAACAAGTGTATGTTGTGGCACAATATTGTAGGATGGGTGTGATGATGTAACAAGTGTATGTTGTGGCATAATATTGTAGGATGGATGTGATGATGTAACAAGTGTATGTTGTGGCACAATATTCTAGGATGGATGTGATGATGTAACAAGTGTATGTTGTGGCACAATATTCTAGGATGGATGTGATGATGTAACAAGTGTATGTTGTGGCATAATAGTGTAGGATGGGTGTGATGATGTAAACAAGTGTTTGTTGTGGCACAATATTCTAGGATGGATGTGATGATGTAACAAGTGTATGTTGTGGCACAATATTGTAAGATGGATGTGATGATGTAACAAGTGTATGTTGTGGCATAATATTGTAGGATGGATGTGATGATGTAACAAGTGTATGTTGTGGCACAATATTGTAGGATGGGTGTGATGATGTAACAAGTGTATGTTGTGGCATAATATTGTAGGATGGATGTGATGATGTAACAAGTGTATGTTGTGGCACAATATTGTAGGATGGATGTGATGATGTAACAAGTGTATGTTGTGGCACAATATTGTAGGATGGATGTGATGATGTAACAAGTGTATGTTGTGGCACAATATTGTAGGATGGGTGTGATGATGTAACAAGTGTATGTTGTGGCATAATATTGTAGGATGGATGTGATGATGTAACAAGTGTATGTTGTGGCACAATATTCTAGGATGGATGTGATGATGTAACAAGTGTATGTTGTGGCACAATATTGTAGGATGGGTGTGATGATGTAACAAGTGTATGTTGTGGCATAATATTGTAGGATGGATGTGATGATGTAACAAGTGTATGTTGTGGCACAATATTGTAGGATGGATGTGATGATGTAACAAGTGTATGTTGTGGCACAATATTGTAGGATGGGTGTGATGATGTAACAAGTGTTTGTTGTAGCACAATATTGGATGGATGTGATGATATTGCAAGTGTATGTTGTCACCATATGTTGTGCCATCCATATTCTAGGATGGATGTGATGATGTAGCAAGTATTTAATGTGGCAAATATTCTAAAATAAGTGTGATGATGTAACAAGTGTATGTTGTGGCACAATATTGTAGGATGGGAGTGATGATATATCAAGTTTATGTTGTGTCACCATATTCTAGGATGATGATGTGTATGTCTAGGATGGTGTTTTGTGTGAGTCATTTAATTGTTATGATTGAATTCTTTAATTTTATTCTTAAACGAAAGCAAAGGCTAACTCTTTGAACAGCTTTAATGTTCAGTATGACAAGCATACTTCTAATTCAGTTCTTCAGTCTTCAAATTTCTCTAATGTCCAGCTAATTCTAAGATATAAGGCTTTAAATACAAGTGTTGCCTGTACAAATGTAACATGTAACATTCATTGTTTCATTACTTTATTACTTACTTCACTTTGTAGTTATTTTTGTGATAGTATAGTTTTATTTGACTGGTATGCAAAACAATGTGGGTGGAGAGGTATTGCCCCCTAAGTGCTCTCCTCTTAACTGCTTCTACATTCAAAATATATTCCCTAGCCTTTGTGGATGCATTCACATATTACATGGTTGAGGATGTTTTAGTATTTCATTTTAATCCCTTTATTTTATTGCCTCACTTTTAACCATCTCTGGGGAGCATTTCTGTGGCTGCTATGTGGAGAGTTACAAGATTGAAGATAAGCAGCTTCACACAATATAGGATGTTAATTGGGATGTGTGCTTGGCTACAGCTTAGCCACCTAACAAGCAGGCTCAAGTTTGGATCCTGACTTGAGCAGAGTTATGTTTGCTGTCCACCTTAAGGCGCTATAAACCTACTCCCAGATACCCCCCACTTGTCCACAAAAAAGATTGGACAATAGCGCACTGGGCATGCTTTAAGAATAAAAGATGCACTACATAAAAGCAATTTTTTAAAAATGTAGGAATCAAGAGGGAATATCTAAAATTAAAAAGAAGCCCATGAAATATCTTTGGTCTCAAAGTTGTATAATTCTTATAATTACTATTGACTATCAATATCAACATAATGTAAAATTGACATGTAACTTATAAATATTTGCATTTGTATTTTGTTGCAAGCTTTCATAAGGCAGCTGAACACAAGCTCAAGGCCTACAGCAAGCCAGAAAGGTGGTGCTATAATTCTAGGTTCAGCATTAGCAGGCTTCACAGCTTATGGCATTTTCAAAAAGTTGCAGGGACAAACTGTCCTGGATGAGAAATTTAAGATTGTGGATTCTGTTTTAAATCATGCTACTGTCAAAGCTGCTACCCCTCCAGCAAGTCAACCATCAGTATGTAATTATTTGTTGCATTTTTGTTTATAAAATGTTCAAAAGTACTATACTTTTAATACACACAATTCTAGAGTCTTGGATCATAAGTTTTAAAGATATTTATTCAAAAAAAAAAAAAAGAAGGTTATTGTGTTGGATGTTACATTGGGTGTGCGATACTAGATGTACTTACAATGTTGCAAATGATTTTCTTTTGTATTCTGCATTTTTTCTATTTAGGATAAATTTTTTACACATTATTTCTCTGACACCCAATCTCGAATCAAGCTGAAATTTAGCACAATAATTTCTTTTACCTGACAACATAAGAATCAATTTAAAAAATTAACTAATTAAATTAAATTACTTTGTTTGGTATCTCAAACATGGAAAGAAATAGTACTTGACTGAAGTGAGGGTATAAGCTGAATTAGTCCTTTTTATATTAGGCTGCCGTCTGAGTCTTAGTGAACACAAATATAAAATAGAAACAATAGATAACTATATAATCTTATATGTTCATTGTCTCTTCGCTAGCAGAGTCGTTACTGTGTTGGCTTGAGAAGCCTGAGAAGGCACAAGTTTGAATTCAGGTCGTTCCCTTTTTAAAAACAAAACATTTAAAAAGCAATTACCCAGATATCACATTCGCTTTCCCCCTTTCCAGCTGGTCCAGATAAGTGATAGAATCATAGCTTATTGAGAAAGCTAAAAGCATGAAATTGTGCTAAACAAAAACAATTGGTACAAAAAATATTTCTACTCACACAGATTTACTATTGTTAGTCTAGATATATTACATATTTGTTACACGACTGATCCAAACTAATTGATACACATTAATATAAGGTTTTTTTTTTTTTTTTTAAGTATTTATTTTTTTTTAAATATTGTTCTTTTGCCAAATCTGAAAAAAATTTTACTTCTTAACAACAGTCTAACACAATTCATATGCAGCAAAAGCATATGCCCCCCAGGTCTTCATCCTGTCACTGGAGATGGGACATACAAGTTTTAGATATTAGTTCCCGCTTCTGCTAAATGTTTCTTTTTGTGTCACTTGTAACCTCCTTAATGTAGATAATATAATTTTCCTATCCTATAATAGCTAATAAGTAAAACACTTAGACCTTCTACAAGATGTTCATAATTTATAAAGATTGTTTTTTTTTTGCTCAATATGAATTGAAAGGAAACATTACAAACAATGCCATCATTTGTTGTATCATTGGCCTCCTTTGGTAGAATTACTATGGCTCATCTCAGGAAGCACTTCAGACTATCTGGAGAGACATTCCCATCCACATACAAAACTGGTGAAGATGGCATTTGATTTGTGGTAGAGGCTCTAATATATTCATCTATATATACTTTATTGTTAAGCTAACCACTTTTTACTTTGAATTAAAATCAAATCAAAGGTTTGGTCACCTGGCAAAGATCATGCACTTTACCTGTGGATCTATTTAAAGCCTACAGCTAATAGCAAGGATGTTGCCAAAGTTGCAGCCACACTTCAGAAAATGGTAGATACTATTGTCGATCCCACCATGAAAGATGAAGAGGATGAAGTATTAGCTGGAGTTGGATTTGGTCCTAATTTTTATGCCCAAGTAAATATTGTCAACTTTCAGGTTTTTTTTTTGTTTTTTTTTTTTCAAAATACAAAAAGAAAATTAATATTTTGTTTATTAATAGTGAAATTAATTTTGAAAAAAAAAAAAAACTTTTTTTTTTTGTTGTGTTAGAAGCTATCGCTTTTTCTTTTGTAGGTTGCAGGAAAGACTCGTAAAAATTTTGTCTATCCATATCGAAAAGGCAATCTTGGAGATATGCCAAGCTCAGGTAGTGATTTTTTTCTTTTTATTACTGTTAAATGTGCTTGCAACTTTTTAATATAAAATCTGTAAATACATATTTAAAATGGATTTTTTTTTCTGATAAGCAGATCTAATAATCAAACATTGCACACACACACAAAAAATACAGGAAAAATAAAAAATAATAAAAACATAATATTTAGTTATTTTTTAAGATTGACTTTGTTTTCATTATTTCAGAGATATATATTTTCATTTAAAGCTATTTGTTGTGTATCTCAATGTTGATGAAGAATCATGGACCATTTTTTAAAGGACTATACATGGCAACTTTGCTGAAGAAGTAGATATACAAAAAGTCCCCATCTTAAATTGATTTAAAAAAATAGTTTGACCTGATACATTTGCAGGTGGTGACATCTTTGTTCATGCCAAGTCAAATCAAATCAGCAAGCTGTTTGAACTCAGCCAACTATTTATCAATAGTTTGCCTAAAGACAGTGTCGAAAGTTTTGAGGATATTTATAGCTTTGTTTATCAAATTCAAAGAGATCTTTCTGGATTTATTGATGGTATGTTTAAATTCCTTGTACCCAAAATAATTAAAAGCACTATTTGTTGATATCTTTATATATTGGTAATTAAATACTTTTAGAAAAACTAAGAATCTTACGATACATATCTACTGCATCTAAAAAAACATCTTTTGTTCCCCAGGCACTGAAAATCGTGTCGATGATGAGGGTAGGCAGCTTATTGCTGTTGAAAAAGAAACAGGGGGAAGTTATGTGGTAAGTCATAGTGTTTTGTTACTATAATCATGTTACTTGTACACACTTCTTAGCTTGTGGCCATGCTCCTGAAAAAGGTTTTCCATTCCTCCTTGTTAAGAGTCCACCTTTAGTAATATATTAAAAAAACAAGCCTTCTGCTTTTTTTTTTTATACATTTTTCAACTCTTGTTTCTAGTGTTGCCCCCCTCCTCCGTCCCAATAATTCCTTTGATCTCCCACTATCCCAGAAAAAAAATGTGGCTAAAGACTTATCTCTGTTTCTTATGACATGGTCCCTCTGAAGTTTTATGTTTGCTTATCAATTAAATCATTTTTATGCATCATAAAAGTTATCACAAGTGTATATATATTTAATGCATTTTTTTTTGTGTTCAAATGCATTTCTCATTTTATTCTTTCAGAGTTTTTATGTGTTATAAAATTAAATCATATTTAATAGTTTTTCTAATTACACATTTTTTTTTTACATTTTTATCTTTGATTACCATTTTGTTCTTGTATTTCAGATTACTCAGAAATGGATTCACAACTTTAATGTTATCAATACTGAAAAAAGTAAGGTGAACATATAAGTAATTAATATATATAATATATTTAATAATAAATATAATCTTATATAATATTGATACCACTCAGTGATGAAAATTTACAAAATATTTTAAATTAAGTTGTTTTTAATGCAAAAATGTATATAGTTTTTAGAGGTAAAAGTAATTGCCAGGCACAAGTTTAATGTAAGAAAAGAGATTTAAAAATATGTCTTGCTGTCCATTGTTGTTTCCCAATATATCTGAGCAATGTGCCAGATTAGACAAAGATTTAAACAATGCTTCCCATTCTTTTTCTTACCACTATCATTTTTTTAGTTCTATACTCTTGTCCCATAAATATTAACCACCTTAGAGTGTACCCTAGTAGGCTTTTTGCTGCCCATTTCCTCACTAATTCTCCCACTGTCTCTTAGTAACATTTTAAAAACTTTCTAGTAACAATATATTTAAACACTATTACCTTTTGAGATTACTATTTTGATTTGGTATTTCAAACCATTGACAAAGTGTACAAATGAAATCACTCATGTGATACAAATTTATAAATCTGCCTTGACAATTTTGCTGTACTTAAATTTTGCATATTTTAGTTATTGACTTAAAATGGGGCATATTATGTTGGAAAGTGTTTGGCTGTAGAGTCATGAGTTTTAATTCAGATAAAGAATGGGATTTTTATTTCAGTATTTTAGGGCATCTCTGAGTCTACACTTTATATATATATATATATATACCAAATAAGATGAAGGCTTGGATTTATAATTCTACATTTGAAAACCTCAGTGCTAATGTGATGGGTACCTGACATCTGTTGGGGAAAGTAAAATTCACTGATTGTTGGTTTACAGAAACATAAATTTAAAATCCCTTGCCTAACTATTACCAGTACTAGCTTGAAACTACACTATAAGCTTGAAACTACAAAGTCATGAATTATTTTGCATAAAATTAAAAAAGTACTATTTAAATTGAAAAGTTAAGAATTTAATTTAAAAAAAAAAGAGTCAAAATTATTTGTGATCGGGATATTATTTGCACTGTAAACTGCAGGCACTAATTTAGATAATGTCATTATATTATTATTGTTTCTTTCCTAAGCCAAAATATTAGAAAATTGGGTTGGAAGAGAACGAAGTGATAGTACAGAACTTCCCAGAAAGCCTATTACTTCCCATGTTGCAAGGATGACTGGAGGTAAAAATCTTATTGAAACTATTCTCTTCCCCCCTCCACTTCCCTCTTTAAAACAACCACATGTATTTTATTCTCTCTACTCTTGGTAATATCTTTCTTTTCCCTCCAAAATTAAGGAAATGCTTTTCAACAGCCCAAGGCCTATGAAATAGTCCGCCAATCAATGCCTTTTGGCACAGTCAGCAAGGAGGCTGGCCTGTTTTTTATTGGCTATGCAGCTGACCCAAAGAATTTTGAGTTCATGCTGGACAGGATGGTTGGCGCAGGGGGAGACTCACAGTGTGATGACATCATGAAGCTGTCAACTAATGTGAAGGGAACTTATTGGTATTTCCCAGGGCAGAGTGAGCTCAATAAATTGGCTTAAGAGTTTACTTTCTTCTAGGAACTATCAGCAGATTAATTAGGAAAAATAAAGCATTTCGTGTGTTTTAAATATGCATAACTGTAATCTCATTTTAGAAAATTTTGTTGGATTTCTTGTTATTCTTCACTCTCAATTGGTTTGATCCTTTTTTAAATACTCCAAGTAATTTTATTGTAGATATATGACTTTATACATGTCATTATTGATACAAGTAGATTTAAGTCAAACAGTAATCTCAAAATAAATCTATTTTTTTAATCAAGCATTTGTGATGTAAAAGTACAATTGTATGTAGTCTAGGTACAAATTTAGAATATTCCACATGACTTACATAGGCATGTTCTCTTCTCCTATTACCTTTTTCAAGTATTATGTTGAGAGAGGGCATACAATATTGCGACTGATAAGTTTGATAGAATAAGTTTGAAAAGAATGCTCATTTGCACAAGAAAAATTTTGTAACTCTAAACTGCTATAGGGCATTAGTGTTGGGGCTAGCTATTCCTGGCCATTGGAGATGCTAATTTATGAACTTTTTTCAAAACACATTGTCTGTTTTTTGTTTCCTTTTCTTGTAATGCAAAATTAATTGTTTTTCAATTTATGTAATCAGAAATTCTGAGTGTTGATCACAAACTTTTTTGAATATTTTATAGTTATCAAACTAGATAATTTATTTACCTTTGTTTTATTTTTCTTGATTTACTGTGAGGAATATTTTTTCTACTTGTTCTTTAATGTAATGTGCCTCCAAATATTATTACTGCTTTTATTGTTGATGTTTCTAAACTATATCTATACATTTCTATTCATTTGACTTTATTACCATTGTAACTTCAGATTCCATTCCATCCTTTTGTTTGGATTTCTAACAAAGAGTTTATGAACAATGTTACATTTTTTCAACTATCAAATTAGAAATCAAGAATTTGTTTTTCATGAATATATTATGATTTTATTATAAAGTGTATTGCTTTTTACAAATAAATAGAATTATATTTACACTATTTATGGCGTCTCTACTTTTGTGTTAACAAGATATTTACTAAACTACAGGGTATTAAAACTTTTTTTTTTTAACCACTGTCAGTTTTTAAAAATAAAATAAAAAGCTCTATTCTGTTTCTGAGAGTAACTTCACCTGAAAAAAAAAAAGGCATAATGTCAAATATTTACAATAGAATTAAGGAATTAAGCTTAAGTAATAAAGTCTTACTTTTTCAATTTCTCTCTCTAAAGAGGATAAGGTTTCCTTGAGTATTCCTATCTTACTGTCTACTTCAGCTTTTTCAGTCTGCAATTCTAAGACTTCTTTTTCATATTGGGCCCTGGAAAACAAGGAATAACTCAATTTAGTAGTAGGTCTTCCTTCTTAAAAAAAATGTTAATAGCTGCAATATGAAATAATTGTTGAAACTCAAGTTTTTGAACATACTGCTATATTCTTACTTAATGAATTCCACCGAACTGGTTAAAAACCTTTCACACTCTTTAAGTTTTACTATATAAAAACAATGTTTAGCCAACAATATAATTTTTTGGCTCTCACCTATGTGACTTAAGAGCTGCTAATCTGGTCTGAAGTTCATGTATAGCTTTTTCTACTTCCTCCTCTTGTGTTTTTATATTCTGAACTTGTCTATGCTGCTGCTGGAATTTTTTCATTAACAGTCCCAAGCTGTTTGTCATAGTTTCATATTCATTACTTAAAATATCATGTCTTGTTTGAAGAGATGAAAGTTGTGTCTTATAAGACAGAACAGGTTGATGAATTTCTAGATAAACAAAATTCACAGTTGAAATAAAAATGATTGTCATTTAACATGAGCAAAATAAATATTTAGGAATATTTACAATTTTAAATTAATATTTACACATGAATAATAAGTACTAAATATCAAAAGTTTTAAATTTGTCTTCAATGCTTCAGATGTTTTTTTAAAATATATTTTTAACTAAAAGATCATTATAAAACTAATACTTATGTAATAGATATGGTTAAAGCCTTTGTATAAAACACATTGAAAAATGTTAAAATATTCTTAACTAAACCTTCTCTAATCAAAGCATGTTACTAGAAAGACTTTAGTTTAAAACTGAAGTGAAAGTTTCAAAATGTAAATGGGTCTCTAATTGTGTGAGCTATTTTTATTTTGAAAGGATTTGGACAGGTACTTATTTTTTAGATAATGTTTTTTTATAAATGGATATGAAAAAAATGTACCTAAAAAGTAAGTAAACTTTATTTCTAAAACAAATTTCACCAAACATGTTAGTCTGATATGTTACCTGCACTGCTGTAAGTCAAATAATAGTTTTTATTTTCATTGTTACTATTGGAACTTCTATCTAAAGTCTTAAAAGTTGATTTTGACTTTGGTGTGTGGTATTCTTGAATGACTTGCTGGAGCATTATGTTGATTGTTAGGGATTTAATTGGGCAGTCACATGATGGGCATGAATTTCTTTTTTCAGAGCATGTTTTGCATAGTGTGTGGCCACATGGAATAACCATCATAGGAACATGCTGAGATGAAATCTGCAGACAGAATTATGTGCATGCAAATATCATTAGTCTTTAACATAAACTTAACACATTGCATTACATTTTAAAAATTGCTTGAGATCAATTTCTATACTTATTTTTTTTATTAATTAAGTTTACACAGTACTGTAAATTGAATTATTTAAATCCTGATGTGATTGGAAGATTTAATTGTCAGAATACAATTCTTTTTGTGTTCTTATCAATGGTTAAAAGGGAAGTAGATATTTAGTGTGTTCAATGGTTAAAGTAGAGTTGTTTATTTAGTTAATTAAATATATAACCTTAACCTAAACTGTGTGGGCAAAGTGTACTCGCTAATCCCAGAAAGTAGTAAAGTACAGTATAGGCTCATACTATAACTTTTCATGGATGGCAAGGATAATATTTAGAAATAAAAATGCAAAACCTTGTAGTAACAGTCTATAGCTTAAAACATTGGGTTCAGCATTTATACTTTAGTTAGAATATATATTTATATTTGATAATGCTAAGTATCAAATCATATATACCATTAGGTTTTTACAAACAAAGCAGCTGTGACTCGCCAGACCAGTTTTCTCAGTTGAGGTTGTTTTTTCCTGATTGAAATGATTAGAACCAGTTCTGCTATCAGAAAATGAAATGGCAGTTGAAGCACTCAGTGAAGAGCTAGACTGTGAGAGACCTAAATCTTCCTTCACTTTGTTGGCGATTTTCTCTGCTAAGTTTTTGAAATCATGCTCCTGAGTAGGAAGTCTAGAATCTGGTTCAGGGGAGACAAGCCTCTCTAGTTCACTCTCTGCACCACTTCTAATGCTGAGGTTGTCATTGAGATCTCCTGTGTCATCATTTTTCTTTGTTTCATTTCTTATATCAATCCAGTGTTTAAACTTCTCCCGCACCTGGATAACAAATATGTAGTTTGATCAATTCTAATTTTAAGAAATTATCTAGTTGTGCATAAATCCATAGTCATCATCAATAAAAATATTTTAGGACCTTACAAATATACTTACATGAATTTTATCCTTCTGGTCAGGTGATAGAGTTTTGACATTGGTTTTTGAAGATGGCATTTCATTCTTGAAGTTTGAATTAAGATTTGCTGCAGGTAATTGTGGTTTCATTTCTATGATAGAGTTTTAAAAGTAAATAATAACAAATTCAACAAAACAGATATGGTTAAACAGCATTGGTTTCTATTTTTTATTGCTAAAGGTAGGATATTTAACTGCCAGCTTGGCTATCTGGTCAAGAGATATGCACTTCCCAGCACTTGTAATGCAGGACTTATAGAATTGTTGATAAGCATGAGCTGTGAGAGTGTCTGGTGGTTGATATTTGAATACTTAATGAACATTATGATGTATATAAAGGCTTGTAGTTTTAATAATAAAGTTAGTAGCTGCAAATTGCTTAACAACAAGTCAGAAAGTCTCTTTAGAGGTAGGTACAATAAAGTACTATGACAATGTAAGCTCATTAAGGTAAAGTCTACATTTTATATTGTCATATTATATTGATCTAAAATAATAATAATAATTTAATATTTAACTGATGCTCCAGTAAATGGATTGAAAGCTGACAGCACATTGTTAGCTATGAGCTGAAGAATTGTAAGAATTATAATGAGGTTGAACAAATTAACTTATCAGAATTATATATTTCTCCATTTACTTTTAAAATTTGTTTTAAAGAGATTTTTTTTTTATAAAAAGAAAACAAGTTTTTTTTTCATTTTATTTTTTTGTATACTAAATTTCCATTTAATATACAAATTGATATCCCTCCTAATAAAATGCTTAGATTTTTCTGTGTTTTTTTTTATTT
This sequence comes from Biomphalaria glabrata, assembly GCF_947242115.1. NCBI lineage: Eukaryota > Metazoa > Mollusca > Gastropoda > Planorbidae > Biomphalaria > Biomphalaria glabrata. The sequence continues at coordinate 76,914,383 of NC_074711.1, forward strand.
TCTCCAATTAGTTTTGAAATCAATTAAAGACTTACTAAGTAAGTAAGTCTTAAATTGGTTTTGAAAGTTAAGGAAATAGCTCTTAGAAAATATATAATACAAGTCGACCGGCGGCATAGCATTCGCCGCTATTTTACAGGGCCGGCCTTAGGCGCCTGCAACCTATGTGACCGCAGTGGGTCCCGCACTTTCATAGGGCCCGCTCTAATTCAAGGTGTTGAAATTATTAAATTAAACCATTTTAAAATTTAAAAGAGATTTCCCGCGCCCTCCTGTCGATTTACCAGGAGCACTTTCATAGGACCCTCACTTTCATAGGACCCGTGCTTTCGTAAGATCTGCACTTTCATAGGACCCACGCTAATTCAAGGTGCATAAATTAATTAATGAAACCATTTTATAACTTAAAACAGATTACCCGCGCCTTCCTGGCAATTTACCAGGAGCTCCTGGAAATCTCCCGAAATCATAAAAATACAAAAAATTTCTTAAAATATACGGAAATATACAAACGAAAATTTTCATTTTGGGTGTCATTCAATATGAAAAACGCCAATCTTACGCGCGACATTATGCATCAGCCGTAATTGTGTAATCTGGTGAAAGAAGCGCCTCAAACTAATTAAGAATTACTTGAGGTCAACAATTCTCAAATATAGATTGAAACATTTGGTAATTCTTGCTATTGAGCGTGATCTATTTAGGAAACAGAATTATTATGATATACTGTATGACTTCGCTACACGCAAGGCTCGTAAAGTATTTCTGTACGTAGTAAAGAATGAATAAAATGCATAGACAAATTTATTTTCTAATACAAACTCTTAAATTTCACTTATTATCCGCTTCCCTACTCAAACTTGGCCCAACGAAATCCGTTTCGCATACGGCCCCACAATGGGTAAGTCCGGCCCTGCTATTTACATATATATATATATTATATATATATATATATATATATATATATATATATATATATATATATATATATATATATATATAGACATAGTAGATTACTTAGATTAGTTCCTAGTCCAAACCTCCCGCTGAACAAAGGGGGATGGGAGCGGGCAGAGTTTGATACATTTAAATGACATCTGTAGTGTGAACACTACTCTTGTTTTCTCCTGAACTATACGCAGAAATAAGAGAGTGATCTTTCCTTTACTCCTTATTACTTGTTTAAACTATTGAGGGAAGAAGAGAATTATACATATAGATAAATAACACTTTTCTGACTTAAAAATAAGAAGGCCATCATTGTATTTTTATATATTAGATGGTATCACAACTTTTTTTGTTACTTATTTCATCCTTTTGACTAATATCTCTTTGCTTCATCCAGTTCTGCTGTCGTTGTTTTATTTCCAAAACCTAAAAAAAAAAAATACATAAAGAGCAATTAAAAATGTCAAAAAAACAAAGATTGAAAAAAGAAATTTATTTTAGTTTGAATTCTTTGCTGTCTGTTTCATTTTTTTTAATATTTATATTATATTATACATTTATATATTATTTTTATATTAAACATGTATATCCCAAAAGTTAGTAAAATCTTTTTTTAAGAATATTTTTATTATTATGCACATTGCATTGATATGACCAGAGGCTTGTTTGAGTTGCTGCTGATGCTTGTGCTTTGCTATGTTGAAATAGTCAGTATTTGTTATTTGATAGGATTTTTTTTTTTATCATTTAATGGAACAGCCCACATTACACCTTCTGGTCACACTTTTTGCTGAAACAATTTAATTGTTATTTTGCAACATCAAATTTGACTGTTGGCATTATAATGCCCACCACCACACACCATAGTGAATCTTAAGTATCCCTTAGAATAAAACACCTTTGCCTCTCTTATGGAACAGTGCAAAATGGACACCACTTTCCATAGTTTAGTCCTTCCTTCTAACACAAGCACTCTCCTTTAGCTTGCCAGTTAAACAGCAACTGATAAAATATTTTTACTTTGTGTCCTCCAATGGAACAGTCAGAGAGGAACAACCCCTTTACACACAAACATGTACTAAATCCCCCCCCCCCCTTCCCTGACCCTTTTTTTTGGTCAAGGAATTCAAGGGACCCTAAAGAATGTAACATTCAATTTCACTCATCCTATGAGGCAGTTTGAAAGGGAGTCCCCCTTTTTTTTTTGCCCTGTGGTATGTGTTCCAGACTGTCATCAGAATGGTCTCTGGTTCTAACTCTGTCAGCTGCCATCACCTGCTGTCCTAAAGGAAGTTTAGGATAGAATGTAATAATCTTTATTTCTGAAGGAATGTCTGGAAACTTACACAAATCAAATGAAACACATGGACCATATATGAAAAAAAAAAAAAACTTAAAAAAATTAAAACACATATTATAGGCCCACATATATTCTATATATATATTCAAGTGAATGAAAATCATAATGTTAGTGGCTAATATAAAAGTTAGCTTACAGCACAATTTAATATAAAAAAAATGATGATTGTGATTAAAGTCTCAATTTGTATATGTGAATGTCCCTTAACTGTAGGTGTAGGCATATAGCTATAACTTTACTATAAGTATAATAAGTGCAGTTTGCTAATTTATTGACAGACTAGTTATGCTAAAATTTATAGTAGTACAGAATATGTTTACAGTAAGTAATAGTGATCAAAATTATTACATTGATTAGAACTATAGATATAGTTTATATCTAATCTTATTTACACTAATTTACAAGCAACAACAACTTTGAACAACAACAACAAACAAAGAAAAAAAAAACAGAACCTTTTGCTGAACGTCATCTTTCTTTTTACTTTTTGTTAACTTATTTGCAGAATTCCCAACGGGCATATTTATATGTCTGAATATGGCACTTAATTACTTAAACAGTTAAACCTGATCTAGATTAGATATAAGACAAGTCGACAAGATCTAGTATACAATTACGATAATTAATTGACAAGAATTAAATAATTAAAAGAAAACGCGTCTACTGGTTTCTATGTAGGAAGGGGAAACTACTCTTTTGACAACACACGCTCCTGGACCTGGCTATAAAGAGGGATATTGTATTTCAGGACAGTTCTAGATCTAGTGTAGACCACAATAACATTTTAAAAATTACATATTTTAAATGGCAAGAAATATCGAAAGAAGAGCTATTACAACAATATTTTAATAAATAAGATTTCATGTCAACAATATTTTAAAATCTTTCATATGATATTGTTTTTTAATGTGGCTAAACTAGTAATTATTTTAAAACCACTTTGTAACTATAAATATATACATATAATATAACTGTTAATTTGAATCTCTGCATGTGGTCCCGTCTGGGGCATAGGCCACCAAACAATAAAGAAGATCTTAATTCCTCCAGGCGTCTCGGTTCTGCAATGGGCGAGTCTGCTTGGCATCTGGTTCCCAATCGCGGTACCAGGTATTCCTGGCCGTCCCCTCTTCCTCTTTCCTCTGGGGTTCCACCAGATCAGGTCGCGACGCTATACATGTATTTTTCTGGAAGTCCATGGATTGGAACTTCCCTCTATTAGTCTTTTTGTCTTATCTTTTAATTTACAGTCTTTACTTCAAAAGTGAAGATAATATTATGTAGGCCTACATCTTATGCGTATCTGTGTCAATCTAGTCGTGCATGTTAATCAGTGACTTTAATTAAAATCTATAGGCTGCCAAACCGTTGGTTTCACTGGCTGATTCAGGCAACCCATTCCATGCTCCAATAGCAGCAGTGAAGAAGTGTCTTTTTGAGTATTTTAATAGGTCTTATCTTTGTATTTGTAAGTATATAAATACTAGTTATACTACGTGAATGACAAGGCGTTCGACAGCATGGACAAACAGACCCTCTGTGTATAAACATATGTACATTTGCACACTAGCGCGTCAGTGCAACACCGCTTGTGTTTACGTAATAAATGGAGTTCCCAATATGTATTCCCTCTTAAACACTATTTTGTTATTTGTGTAACACAAATATTCTACATGGTGTCAGAGTAAAACTTAAAAAGCTGTCCAGACAAAGGTTTTTATTAATCTAATAATGGCCTCTTTTTATTTTGAGCAACCAATCTTAAATTGAAATGCTAAAGATCTGTATCAGGAGTTTTTAAGGTTTCAACAGCAGGTGAGCTTTTGTTTCAAAGGACCTTTAGCTGGTGCCGATAGTAAACAAAAAGCCGGATAGCTTGCAATGTGGATAGGTCAACAAGGCCGTGAGGTTTACAAAACTCTAAATATTATTGATAGTGAAGAGGGAGATCCGCAATTACTATTAAAGAAAATAGAAGACAACATAAGGCCAAGACAAAATAAAAGAGTGTCTAAGAGCACATCAGAGAAAGCAGGTAGAAGGAGAAAGTTTTGATAACTTTGTTAAAGACCTAAATCTTCTCATTATGGACTGTGAGTATGACAATCCAAAATGATATACTTATTGATTTGATCATTTATAGTGGAGTCATATACGAGAAGGTACAATTAAGACTACTTGATCAGGGACAGAAGTTAACCCTTAGCAAGGCTATTGAAATTGGACAACAATATGAGAAGCCAAGTGAAAATGTTTAGGGCCAAGAAGTTCTAGCAATCAAGAGACAGTCACACAATGTACTCAAGCAGAATTCTAATGTTAAAGACAACTCAGATAAATTATGTAGTAAATGCGGCAAGAACCACGAAAGGGAACATGTCCCGCAATAGGAACAACTTGCAATTTCTACAAGGAGAAAAACCACTGGTTTCAAATATACAGAAAAAGACTCAACGTTAATCTGGTAGAAGATGACAGCCACAGTGAAGAAGATATTATACCTGTTAGTACTGCAAGTAGCCAGTATAAAAAAAAGAAGTAACAGTTTATAATGATCACAAACCTCTGGAGCAAATCTTCAAGAAACCTCTATTGTCAGCACCAATGAGAATACAGAAGATGCTAATAAGACTACAGTGGTATGATCTGAAAGTCTGTTACAGAAAAGGCAAGGAAATGTTTATCTCCGATACACCTTCTCGTGCACATCTACCAAATATTGATACACAAACAGTTGAATTTACAGATGATTCAGTGCATATGATCTCTGTAAGTGATTCGAAATAAAGCGAAATTCAAGACAGTACAAGTGAGGAACTTTCAATGCTTCAGGAAGTAATTATGACTGGTTGGCCAGACACAAGAAGCGAAACTCCAATTGAAGTAAGGCCATATTGGGATTCAAGAGACCAGTTATCAACTTTGGATGGTATTATATACAAAGGTCTGAGAATCGTCATGCCACCAAGCTTACGTAAATACATGCTAAATCTGATTCACAAGTCTCACTTAGGAATAGTCAAGTGTAAGCAGAGAACCCGAGAAGTCATGTATTGGCCAGGCATGAATGCAGACATTGAAGTGACAGTTAGGGATTGTAGCAGGTGTGCTGAACATCAGAATCAAAATGTGTCAGAACCGCTAATGCCTACCAAGACACCAGACATTCCATACAGCATGGTTGGGTGTGATCTGTTTAACTTTGAGGGTAAAAAGTATGTGCTTCTAGTTGACTACTTCTCAAAGTTTATTGATGTCAAAGAACTGTCACAGGAAACTACATCAGATATCATCGAAGCAATAAAGAGTATATTCGCATGCCATGGAATACTTAGAAGGTTAAGGTCAGATAGATGGCCACAGTTCGCTTCAAGGGAATTCCTGAATTTCTGTAAATCATACGAATAGAGCATAAAATGTCGAGTCCTCATTTTCAGAGTTCTAATGGAGATGCTGAAAGAGCTATTCAGAAAATGAAAAAACTGTGGAAGAAAAGCGAAGACAAATTTCTGTCTCTATTAGACTACAGAACTACTCCACTGACTAATATTAATTTGTCACCAGCACAATTACTCATGGGACGCCGACCCAGAAATTTGTTACCTTCGAGCGAGGAAATACTCACACCTAAGACACAAGATCTCAAGGTGGTGAAGAAACACTTTGACTCCGAGAAACAGTCTCAGAAACATTATTATGATAAGAGGAAAGGAGTTAAGAGTCATAATCCACTACAAGAAGGAACGGCAGTCAGAATGCAACTTAATTCTAAGTGGAAACCAGGAACAGTAGTTTCGAAGCATTCTAAGCCTAGGCTAGATCATATAATGTCAAAAGTGGAAATAAGGTCTACAGGAAAAACAGAAAACACATCAGAAAGTCTTCCGAGAAAGCAAACAGATTTGACAATAATTATGACTTTCCAGATGACAACTCAGAACAACTAGAACCACAATATCTAGAGAGTCCAAGATTACAAACTACGCTAGATGTAGAGTCTCCACCACACACTGCTTCTTCTAACATCTCTAGACCACAAGAACCTTACGAAACTCGCTCAGGCATAATAGTTAACAAACCAAAGAGACTTGATTTGTGATTGACTGAATTGACTTTTTAGTTGACTAGTTTGTTAGTTATTCTGATAAATAGATTTTCTGAATTAAAGAAGAGAGATGTAACATATGTACATTTGCACAATAGCGCGTCAGTACAACACCGCTTAATGTGTTTACGTAATAAATGGAGTTCCTAATATGTCTTCCCTCTTAAACACTATTTTGTTATTTGTGTAACACAAATATTCTACACTTTGGCTGGAGACTCCTGTGACACTATGGAGTGCCTGAAAAAATACAAACATCAACAGGAAGTCATATAATATATGAGGGGATGACTTGCAGAATAATGCATGGCAGACAACTGACAGGCGTATTCGAAATCAGAAGTGAGACAACACTGTTTATTCTCTCCCTTCCTGTTCCTGCTTTAGCCTTAGATTGATCCGGGCCAAGAAGACAGCAGCAGACCAGAAGCGGAACGGTTTACAGTGTACACTGGAAACAGCTAAACGACCTCGACCTGGCTCTTCTCTCTCAAGCACAACTTTACGTTGCAGACGATTCAGCTACATTCAGGGTCTGTACAGAGCAAGAACAACGCTGGAAGAGGTGGAAACTGTTAAGCTTTGCCTATCTTGGCAGTATCCTGGACGAGGATAACAATTTGAACAGATACAGATGTCATTAAAATCCGTATTGGTAAAGCTCAAGCAGCACACGGGGATCTAAAGAAATAAACAACTCCCCCAAGATCAGGCCCCACAACATCATTGTTAAGCCAATACTACGGACGGTACTTTAATGAGCAGTGACCTAGAGAATCACCGTCATCACTATGAAAAAAAAATCCAGGTATTCATCAATACCTGCCTCAGGAGGATTCTTATCTTATGATCCGCCAGCCAGACAAGATCTCGAATGAGGAACTGAGGCAAAGAAGAAAGCACAAAGACTCAAAAAAACAAAGATTTACTGCTGCAGGGGTAAACGACTGTATAGAAAATACGAAAAACATGCATATATGTAACCCTGCCGGACCAAGTAAAACAAAGGACGTTTGGGCCACGAGGCCTTCATCAGCTACAAAACAAACAAAAAATACAAAACAATTAACACAAAATAGTCTTAAGTTAACTTATCTGTCCGATGTTGTTCCTCTATCGAGGCAGAAAAGAAATGAGCTACGCAAAGAAGAAAGCAGCAGCCCATTGAAGTAGTTAAGTAGATATCTTACAGAGACGCTGCAGGAGATGGATGGGCTACACCCTTCGCAAACACAGTTCCGAAAAATTAGATTACGCAAGCCCACTAGATTTAGATATCTAGATCTGTATGAGGAATATTTTATTTTTTTTAGCTAATTCGAATGGTTTTGCTACCAATAGTCACTACCTTTGTTTTCCATTAAAGGGACATAAATCCTATTAACTTTTTAAAATAAAATGGCGACTGTTGTTACAGAAAAAGATCTTAAAGAGGAGTCTAGTTTTGATCGCCTTTCCGACGATGTTATATTATTTATCTTACAGCATCTCAGTCTTAGAGATTTCTTTAATTTGCGTTTCGTTAGCAAACGTTTTGCAGCAATTTGCAAAGATAAATCCTTGGTGCGGTAAGTTGTATACATCGACATCGTCGTTGTAAGTTCAAGTTGTAAATATTAAAATAAGCAGAGTGCAGACTAAGTGAATAAGCTGATAAGCTGGGTAGTACAGTTACAGACCCATTACACTTACAGTAGTTACTGTAGTACTAGTAGGGTAAAACTTCCCATCGAAGGCCCCTAGTTTTTCAGGTCAATTATTTGGCAGACTCACTGACTGACACTAATTAGTGAGCCTTGTCTACTCTACAGTAGTGTACAGTACTGTGATTAATCAATCACTGCATGTTTAATCATTTTAATGATGTTTTGAGTAATTTGAGTCACTTAACTACTGACAGTTATCATCGTCAATGACTCAATTCATGATGATCTTAAGTCATTTAAGTCTTAAATCGTTCAATTCTTTGCAGTTAACAAACTATTTAGATTCTAGATCTAAAAAGTACAGATCAGAATGTAGAGATCTAGAATCTAGATCTAGTACTAGATCTAGAATTTTTTTGAAAATATAATATTACAGACATTACTTCAAAAAAGAAGATATGCCCAGATCCATTTCATGTGTCAATCTAGTCATTGGAAGTCATTGGTTTTCCTGGTTGATCGATCAGGCAACCTATTCCATTCTCTAGGGAAGAAGAAGCACCTTGTAAAAATTTGTTCTATCGTATGAAATAAGTCATAACAAATGTGCTGCTATCTTCGTGTTGTGTCTTTCTAAGTATTTCATTAGGTTTTGTTTTTCTATTTGTAAATTATGGTTTAGTGTCTTATGTATTATAGCCTACTTTACTTTTTATTATTCTGTTGGATTAGTCCTTCCAGGACTGAAGGAGGCCAACAACAACTTTAAACTTGTACTCTCACTACTGACTTAGACTGAGTTGTAATTTTGTCATTAGATCTAGAGTAAATCTAAATTGTCTTAAATCTCAATTATAAATATTATTATATCTAGAGTACATACGAATAAAAGGAAACTTCAATTTAAGGTCACTTTTTTGTGCCATCTTTTCTTTTTTGATTTGATTCTGAGTTGGCCTACGACTAGCCTTGATTAGGCAGGATTATAGGGAGAAAATGAAAGTAGATCTAGATCTAGAGAAATTTATGATCAGCAGATACATATCTACTCTTTTTCTACTTTTAATTTTTATAGATTTATACTTAGCGGGGAAAATGAATATATCTGGAAACTCTTTTCATTGAACAATCAAACCAGAGTTGTTGCCCTGCATTCCTAGATACATATTTAATAATAGACCATCACATTAACAACACATTGTATCATAATGATATGTCTACATTTATCTGTGGCATTTTACGTCTCGAGAGACGATCTTTTCCCTTTGCAACTTCTTGTGTGACTAAAGAGGCCAGTCCTTGATACACAGCTGCGATCGCAGGTTGGGCATATATAATCACCAGGCGCCGTTGCATTTTCACCCTTCTTTCTGCTTCTGTTGTGTATGAAATCTGCAATCCGTGACCCTTCCTTTATGCTCTCTCTCCATGTGGATCTATCCAGTGCCACCTCTTCCCAGCTGTCAGTGTCGATTTTGAAGAGCTTCATGTCGCGTTTGCATACATCCGTATAATGTAAAAGTGGGTGACTAGCGGCTCTCCTGCCTTCTATTAATCGCCATACAGGATGTCTACATTTATACCACATTACATAAAACATATGTCCTGTAAAAAGATTACAAATAATTCAACAGAATTTTTTTCTCCTACAAAGTTTGTATATGATATAAATATCACATATATAAAGTTTGAACTAATAATACATATATATATATATAAAGTTTGTTAATGATAATAAATTTGTTATTGGTCATTCAAGGTAACTTTTGAGAATGCAATTTAAATTTGTTTACATGTGTAGTGTTTCCTTGCAAGTATTACATTAGAAATATTCAAAACTGTTTGCTTGTATATGTCACTAAACTTTGCTGTTTATAATGGTCTAACACCTGGGCTTTTTTAACTATATATTGAGTTTTAAGTCTAGAAATTTGTCCTGTGAAGTTTTGACTAATTTTACTGAATTTTACATGCATTTGAAACTCTTTCAAGTTAATGTTATTTTTTCTTGTTTGTTCAACAGTCATCTTCAGTTTTCCAAAAATTATTGGCTAACTACAGATAGATTCCAATCTTATGTCAGACCTGTTGTAGATAAAATAGAAACACTGAATCTCAACTCCTGTTATTGGCTCAAAGCTGCAGCAGTGGACCTCATTTCAAAATGTACAAATCTTTCATCACTTCATCTAACTCAGGTCAAAGTGTCGATGAAGAATCTCTGCAACATCATGTCTAGCCTACCCAATCTCGTCAACCTTTCATTCTCAATTTCAGACATTAGGGACCTGCACCCAGAGCTAGCATCTTCCACAGGTGCACAAGAGTGTTTGGCCAGACTCATCTCTCTAAGCCTTCACTTTCGCCATCAACTGGTTTACTCTAACAGACCTGTGATAAACTTTTGCACTGGGCCTACCTTGTTTGAATACTGTAGAAATTTAGAAGAATTTCATGTTTATGGCTTTCCAAGCAATGCCAGAGGAATCCCAAAATACATTTTCCAACCCCAAATTTTAAAATCTGAAAATTTGAAAAATGTGAAAGTGATGACTTTAAATGATGCAATGGATCCAGCAGCAAGAATGTTCTTCTTTGGTACTTTATTATCAGTGTGCAAATTATCTGTAAAATTTAAAACATTGCTGCAACCTCTTGGGAATGTGGATCAGTTGTGGTCAATGGATGGTTATGCAACATGTCTACAAAATATGGAAGATCTTGTTCACTTTGATCCCTCCAGGACAACGTTTCAAATTCCTAGTGACGTTTTACATTTTGAATCAGCACATAATTTACAGGTGAGTATCAACAGTGAATAGTTAACTATTTCTTATCTATATTTCTATGTGTGTACATTTTGTTTTTCTATATTTTGAATACATATTATTGAATATATTTTGACCATCAAATAGTTAAATGGAAATATTAGCATTCTTTTTAAAATGTCAAATAATCTATTGAGAACATAAGGGAGACATTGTGATCAGAATGGGCATGAACAATCAAAAGTACACAGAACTTACAATTTGAACCAGTCAGTGGTATACTATTTTTTGAAGTACAGTATTTTTTCTTAACATTCTAAATTTTATACATTTCTTCTTTTTTTATTTTGGGTTTAGTATTTAAACCTATCTGACAATGCAGCAGTGACTTCTGAAACTCTTCACCTTTTGGCAGACACTTGTCCCAAATTGACCAGTTTGAATCTCCAGAATTGTAATTACATACTTCTTGGACCACTGAAGGTAAAATTACATTCTTATTAAAATATTTTTAATAATATACAGATTCAAATTATTAATACTACACAGAAAATATAAATTTCAAAATCATTTGTATTCCTTGAGGTTGTCAGCTAAATCTTATCTTTATTTTTGTATCATTCCTAATATAATAATTCTTTTTTTATTAGCTTTAAAGGCAAATTTGTGGACCTATGTTTTTATTTGATTGAGACTACATGATATAAAATGAAAAGTTTAGAAAACATGCATACATATGTGTGTGGGTTATTTATTTATATAAAAACTATCCTTGAATCATGATATTCTATATAACCACTATATTTAAATCAACAATCAATCTCTAAGAACTGGTTGTTTCTACAAATTTTTACATTTCTGCACATTTGGGTAGTAATTTTATTTATTGTAATAATATAGATTTTACTTTTCTTTGACTACTTATAGCAGCAGCAGCAAAACTCAGAGCAGCGCAGGGCATATAATGATATTAGTGGTCTTCAGGCCTTGCTAATGGCATGTGTGGAACTCCGTAGTTTGAATATAAGCGGCATACATGTACATACTCAGGATCTTATCTCCACCCCTTACAGTAGTTTAGCAGCTCTCTTGGCCATGAACAACAGTAAGTATTTTACTTATTGAAACTGACTGATTTCTTTTTTAAAGTAATGCTACTAGGAGATCAGCTTTTTATCTAGGTTCATGTACAGCATGAAAAAGTGGGCAATACATGGAATTGGAAAAATCTAGAATTGATTATTATGAAAAAATAAGTATGAAAAATTGACATTACCAATAAGGAATTTTACAGTTTTAAAAAATGTATTTGGAGAAGGTCTTTAAGAACTTATTCCAGTGCCATTTGAACAAGCATTAGTTGCTTGAATTATCCCTCAAACAAAATCAGTTTACAATGTTATAAGCATAATATATGATAGGACATTAGTAAACTAAAATTAATAATTAGTCTATTAAGAATTATGCTTTTATTATTATTGGAACCTTTTATTAAAATATTATTACTGTACAGTGTCATAATAAATACAATTTTTATCCTATTTATCCATATTGTCAAAAAACTTTATACAGAACAGATTTAAAAGACATCAAATAAAAATTTGGAGTAATTATCTATGTCACCACTATTGGAAAAATGAAAACTGACTAACTGTGGACATGTCAATAGCTATAGTTCTAGACTAGATCAAGGAAATAAGATCCAAATTAGTAATTGTTTTTTTGTTGTTTTTAAGTTACATTAAAAAAAATACATTCTTAAGTTGTATAATATGTAAAACATATTTACAGATTGGCAGTGTTTATCAATGTCACCTTGCTGTTTAAGTGTGGAACGCAGCTCAAAAAACAATAAAAGAACTTTTTCCTTGGTTCCTGAAGGGTACTTGGTGAAGAGAAGGAGGATCGGTACAGGAGCAGCATGTCATCAGAGTTTTGCAACAGTGAGTAAATCATCTACATTAAAGGTTTTCCTTCATCAATCAAATGTACAACAACACTGTTAAGGTGGTATTGCATTTTCTCCCATCGACTTGGATATCTGTACATACTGACCCCTAACACTCTATAGATTAAATTACCTGAAAAGTGACAACAAAAAGTGATTTTTAATGTTAAATATATAAAAAAACTCCTAGATGGCTTCTGAATTGAAGTTAATGACTTTTTAATCTTGACATTTGATGACAATGACAATTTATAGTCTTAATTAAATCTTTTTTTTTTTGTGTAAAACAATATTTGGAATAACAAAAGTAGAGAATATTGTTTTATTGATTTAGTTTCCAGATGCAAATTCTCCTTCAACTTCTCAGGAGGATCCTTCAGCATCATCCTCATCTCCACCGTCATCATCTCCCTCTTCATCATCACCATCTACCACCTTAGATGAACCAGCATTTGTGTCAGAGCTCGAGAAACTTGTGCGGAGTTGTCCTTCTATGGAAAACTTTGAATTAAATTGCTCTGGTTTTCGATCTGCTTTCAACAAATACTTTGGTGTACACCCAACCACCTGCACATCCAGCCCTTGGTAAGTAAAGTTAGTTCCAAACAACATTTGGAATGCTAACAATAGGATTATTTTTAAGGTTAACGTTCCAGCATAATTAAAATTATCATAGTTAATGCAGCTCTACATTTTATTAATTAATTTTTGGTTGAGTTTCAAATCATAGAAACAATAAAAAACAACAAGATGTAATTAAATATAAATGCTTACCAATTTTTGTCACACGAAAACATTTCATTTATTTTGTCAATTACAATTTTTTAGATAAGATTAGCTTTTGCTTTCTAATTAACAATTTTAAAAGATTGTACCAAATATTGCAAATTTAACATTTTTATTTTCAGTATGTTTTCGCTGACAGTTGGAGATCACGAGTTGATGTGTATAGGTCGATGGAAGCATTTGAAATCTTTACAACTAACTTCCATACCAGGTTTTTAATATTATTTTATATCCATAAGTCTACTTTAGAATTATACAAGATATTCTTAAATTATTTTATATCACTTAAAGGAGTGCTTTTCAAGATTCATAATGTGATTGACCAGGACAAACTTTGACCATTGAATATAATTTATTAAATTTAACTTTTTTGACTGTTTAAGACCCGAAACCTATGACATAATCATTAAGCCAGCTTTTAGTGGGCAATGGGGCAGATAATATAAATTTAACCTTGTTTTGGTGGCCCATGGTCACTGAGTTAATTTACATGACTAGTGCTGTTAACCTTGATCGAGTCTACTAAATTGAAATCTAAACTCAAGACTCTGGGTTCAGCAGCCATGTGCCTTATCTTATCTAATATTAAAAATTATTTATGTTCCTTCAAAATAGAATATAATTACATCCTACTCATATCCATGTGATAATCTAGTCATGCATGTTAATTAGAGACTAAAACTCTTCTAAGTCATTAAATTTCATGGCTACTTCTGGCAAACCATTCCATGCTCTAATGGCATTCTACACCATACCCTAAATTAAGAACCATTTGATTTGGGTTCATATGTATAGAGTATTTGGCAACTGCTGTACTACCTATTTCTTGTCTCTCTAAATAAAGTTCTATTAGATAATGTCTCATGATTTATATCACAAAATAACTTGTGTGCTGGTCTTGACTGAGAACTACTATTATAGTGCAATGATAATCAGCTCTTGGTTTCTTTATTATTGAATGACTGTTTTTTTTTTTGTCACTTCAGGTGTGAATCAGGGTCACTGTCTACTGGCCATTGCTAAAGGATGTGTCTCCCTTGAACAACTATCCATTGCTTGTCTAGGGCAAATAGCTCACTGCCTCTACAGAAATGGATTGTTGGCAGCTTTTCCATTTTTTTCAAAACTTAAAGATTTCAGGTAATTGTAATCATCTCTACATTATTGTTTTGTATGTCACATGACGCCAGATGTCAAACTCATGACATATATCTGTTGTGTCAATATTCTTTGTTACCTTGTAATCTGGAAGTCTCATTGTTTACATCATTTTCAATTCTAGACTTGAACATCCTTACATGAAAGTTGATGAAATGATGTTGACTGCCATGGCCAAATGCTCAACTTTAGAGAGAGTTTGTATAATAGCTAAAAATGGGACGATGGATACAGAGGGAGTGAAGGATTTCTTTGAAAAGGTTAGATACAATTTGAACAAATATTTTGTAGTTGACTATTTGGCAATACTATTTTCAATATGATATTTACCCTCATATATAGGCCCTTTTTTTAACAATGAAATTTAATTGATTCCTCTTTAATGAGCATAGTAAAAGAATAATAATATTCAATACATTTTATCATTTTGTTATTTCACATATGTTTTTTTTTTTTGGTTGTTTTTTTCTTTTTTTTTTGACATCAAATACAGCAGTATGCTGTAGAAGAAAGTATTTAAAAAAAAAACAACAACTAAATCTCTAAAAAATTCTCCAATTAGGTGCAAGGCTTAATAAACTTTCAACTTTACACTGGAAGATCTTTAAGTGTTTGCAGAGGTTTACAAGCATATTTGATGAGCAGGTATGTACAGCAACTAGCCAAATAGCACACAATCATATGCTGATTATACTGGTTGGGGTAAAACTGTATCTGTTTTGCTGAACTTTTTAAAAGTACAGTCTGGGTTTAATATTTATGAAGATCTTGGTTTAATCAGTAATTTCTATGAGCTGTGGATTTGTACACAAATATAAAAAAAAAATCAAAACCTAAGATTGTTGTTATTAAAGTTATGGTCATTCCTTAGAGTTTGGTGACTATTCCAGATATGATGTTGAAACTCTCTTAAAAACTTGCTTTGTCAAAAGAGAATGCAAAGTTTTTGTGCAAATTGTGTACTATCTAAGAAAAAATTAGTTTCTGTTTTAAATATACTACAACCAATTACATTATACACTATATAAGGTATTCAGTTTATTAAAGTGAAATTCTAAATATTATTTTTAATAATCTATTAGATATAAATGTTTTGTTCTTTCATAAACCTGAATGTCATAAAGTATCTGTAATTTGATACTAGAACAATCTAAGTTTAAAATGTCTATATCAAAATTAAAGTTACGCTGTAATGATTTTTTTTTAACATTGCCAGGTACAAGAAAACTCGTCCTGCTATTTCTGTATGTATACATCCTCTCTTGAATGGAGGTCTGCAGGAGGCCACTGCTATGTTGCCTGACCAACACATTGATGAGATGACCATACTCAAGTCCAGAGTGTCTATCCGCCCCCATGATGCATATTAAAGCTTCCACTGTGTAGTTCTATAGTTTCTGTGTGTGATACTGTTGTGTTTATACTAATGTAAACAAAGTCTTCTGAAAACAGTAGCTCTAGGATGTGTTGATCTGTGCTACAATTAGGAAGAAGTAGAACTTGAGATGGCATTCTAAAAGTCATGTAATAAATCCCTTGTAAATACTGAGTTTTGGGATGTCATAAAAAAGCTGCTGGAAAATGAGGAGAAACAGTTTCTTATATTCTGCAATTTTGTGTATCATATTGTTAAATTATAAAGGCCATGTATTTGTACATAAGGTTATTACTTTACATTTAAATTATAACACTTAACTTTTCATCTAGGTAAATACTGTCTACTAGATAGCTCCACTAGAAATAGGACAAAGCAAGCACATTAGCCACTCTGTTTTAAAAATAATTAGCATTAGTTTTAGTTTGTGACAGAAATCTTAAAATCTTGTTTTAAACGTGTACATTGTCAACTACTATTTAAATATCTTTCATGAGTCCTAGAAGAACAGACTAAAATTTACAAGGTTGTTCATATTTAAACCCTGTACTAAATATGAATTTAGCAAATTTCAAATATTTACTCTTCACGAAATGTGCATCCATTCTAAATTGTGTGCTCTTGGCTTGACTTTTAGTATGGTGGCCAGCACATAACCAGTAGTCTAGGTCTCTGGCTTTTACCCACATTACTGCACAAGAGCAGCTAGGTCAACAAGTATGAACTATTCCTATGTAATTTATCTCTACAATAATAATTGCTTTTTTAACCAGGTTAGTGATCTTTTAGCAATGCAAAATTTATGTTATTTTATGTGTATATTCTGTTGATAGTTTGAGAGCGATCCTTTCAGTGAACTAGGACCTCTAGTCGTCAAGATGGTGGTTATCCTTCCACTTATGAATCACTGCTAGTCTTCAAAATGAGGAACCTCCAAACTTATGTTTGCAAGTGTTCAGGATGGTTATGATTGACCAATGGCTACTAGTTGTCTAGAAAGTTGGACACTTTCTTTAATCTCCCTGGGTTGAATGTAAAAACTCAAAGTAGATACTTGTAGATTTGTAGTGTCATTCTACTCTTGTTGAATTTGTTCCATGTACTGCTGATCATTGTCTAACACTGAAGTCTAGTATTTAGCTTGTTTTAACATCTTTTTGTTATTTTTACTTGCTATAACCTTCTGACTCACTGTGTCTGTACTTAACTTTTAAGGGCTTGGCAACATACTGTATGTGTTAACCTTATGCTTGCTGCATACCCCACCTTTTAAACAACATAGGAAATTATGTACTCCATCTCAAGATACCCATTCATTTATTGAGGACGTAATACAAACAAAACATAAGGAACATTATAAACAACTGGAGGAAGTGATAAAATGAAAAATGATTTCAAAGGCTTATTTATTTAGTAATATTTTGATTTGGTTGATAACTTACCATTTTAATATTAATGTGTTCCCCCCCCCCCCCCCCCCCCCCCCATTCCAATGAAATATGAGGTTCCATTGTGTAGCCAGGTCACAGTTGGAGTCAATAAATCAATGTTAATGTGATACAATACTCTGCTCTTAGTTTATCTAGTCACTTACAGCAGACGCTGGCAGATTTTGTCCAAGAGAGTAATATGAATTTTAAGAAAGTATATATATATATATATACAGTTTTAATCTAGTATTTACATTAAAGCATCAAAGTTCTAAAATCTTGGTCAATATCTTAGCAGAAAGAAATCGTAATAGTCACCTTAAGGACCTTTTTTTTTTTTAATAAGATCTTTGTAAAAAAAAAATGAAACAAAGCAAAAATGCTCCAAAGATTTGACCATTAGTCACTATTCATTCATAAACTTATTTTTCCTTTGCTGAAGAGGCTTATACTGAAATAAATGTGGGATAGACCTTTTAAGTTTTTCAGCTTTTTCATAATTCAAGCTTTCAAAAAGAAAAGATCAATTTTAATATCAGCATTGAACTAGTCTTTAGTATTTTATTAAGCAAAAGATCAGTGTCATCAGGTTTGTACAGAAACTTAAAAAGGGAGTTCCCTTTCAATATTTGATATCAATCAACTTGAACACTATAACAGAAAGAAATTGATGACTGATCAAATAAACAATTTATTGTATGGTTTCTGTACTTTTTTGTTTGTTTAAATCAAACCTCTTTTATATGTTACCAGTTTTAGAGCATGCATTTTTGTTTTAAATTGTATTTAAAATCTCACAAATTTCTGTACATACAAATTCTGTTTTCTGATTTATAGATTGAGGTGAGACACTTTCTGACAAAACTAGTTACATAGTGAAGCTTATCTAAATTTCTGGAAACCTTTTAAATTTATTTTAACTTATAATGCCTATTTTTGGTTTTCCCCGTTTTTAATCTGTTTATGATCTCAGCTAGTTACAAGTTATTTATGTTCAAGATGATAATATTTTTATAATTTTTTAAATTCATGTTTTCAGATTTGATTTTTTTTTCTACCATGTGACCTGCTTTGTCATGCAGCATCATATAGACTATTATAGACCTATATATACATATATACATTTATAATAAAATGGCTTCTAAGTCATTCAGGCTGTGGTATGTACATTAGAAAACAAATGGATTGTGTCAAAATATGTTCATGAAAAACAAAAATGTATTTGTGTATTGACTAATGTGATTTCATTACCAACATTTATTTTTTCCATGTATCGATTTATGTCATCAGTGGTGGTTAGTCAGGAAAAAGGCTCAATGTCAACAACAACAATTATGTTGCAAGTTTTGGCAGTAGAAAAGGTATTTAAAACATGTATATGTAATTTGAATTTAAGGTTAAACTTTCTGCATCAATAAAGTAAAAAAAAACAACATAATTTTATAAACCAGTCTATTCAATTTTGAAATGCATTGCAAAATTAGTTTGTGAAAACTAGGCATGACTGTTGTATGGTGTTTAAGAAATGTAGATTATAGAATTTAAAAAAGGAGCAAAAAAAAAAATGAATGTCCAAACCTGTCTAAAGTTGACCACTGTATGTAAATAAACATTAAAAGTGCTTTCTGCTGACTTAGCCTCTACCTTAGCATAAAATTAAAAACAAATTTATATGCATATATATTTATTCATATGTGTAAATGAATCTAGAAAGTGGGTTGCACTGCCCTCTTTCTCTGGATGAAAGTAGCTCTCTTGTGCTCATTTCTTTTTTTCTCTTGGTTCCCATGTCCCAGTGCCCTCAAGTTTCTCCATTCACATGTACCTGGGCTATTGATGTACCTGGGCTATTGATTTCTGTTTTGTCCATGACATTTTATTTATTGTGATTTGAATCATTTCAAGAGAACCAACTCATTGATTCTTTATTATTCATTGAAGTTACTGCTTACACATTTTTTTTCCCTGAACTTATCTATAGAGGTAAGTGAGTTAGAAAATAATGCTCTTTCCAAAACTAAAAAAAAAATGGCATCAAAATAGTGTGTTTATAGGTCAGTGAACTTGAAGTTCTGTTAGTGCTCAGATCATTATTTATAACTGTTTATGTAACATTGAAATATTTTTTTGTTTACTTATTATTAAACTTGTAAAGCATTTTTTTTTCATCTATTGATATTGTTTATTGATTTTATAATTGATCCAAATAGTGATTGCTTCAGGTCAAAGTTTTCCTTCAAGACCCAGAAGTCTTTAGAACTTCTAAATGAGGATTTAATGAGGGTCTCATGTAGTCAGCTCAATGTAATATCTGCATTTAATTGTCAGACCCAGATAGACTCTGGGATGTCTTGACTTTCTACATTTTAAAAAGTAAGAACCTTGCTTGGGATTATACTTAAGATACTTGGTTTGACACTGGATAAAATCCTTGGTTTAACATGGATAACATCCTTGGTTTAACACTTGATAACATTGCACAGTACAAGTTGAGAAAAGAGTCATATTAAGTTTAAAAACAAACAGTATTTTCAGATTGAAAAGAAAATCATTGACATCATCCACCATGCATGACATCTTGAAGCCAGAACCAAAGGATCCGTGGTTTAAAGCCCTATGCTTATTATCTTTTATCTATCTATACTAATTAATACCAAGTCATTACAGTTCACCGCTAGTGGTTTAAGACTTTGAAGTCCGCTCTGATAGCTTATATTGAAGTTCTGACTAAGAAGCTCCATCAAATGATGCAGTCATTGGCTAGTACAAACTGTAGCTTAGATATTGGTTTATTTAAGTTAAATCAGAAAGATAAAAGTAGGCCTACATGTGTACTACTAGATGTAGAAGACCTACAGATATACTAATACCTAACTATACGTGTGTGGTATAAGTACGTTATAGGTATTGATTCTTCAATTGTGACAAATGGGATACGGGTTGTGGTAGTGACACTTTGAAATTGTGACAAATGGGATGCGGGTTGTGGTGGTGTCACTTTGAAATTGTGACAAATGGGATGCGGGTTGTGGTAGTGACACTTTGAAATTGTGACAAATGGGATACGGGTTGTGGTAGTGACACTTTGAAATTGTGACAAATGGGATGCGGGTTGTGGTAGTGACACTTTGAAATTGTGACAAATGGGATGCGGGTTGTGGTAGTGACACTTTGAAATTGTGCCCTATTTTGTTGTCTAGAGAGAGAGAGAGAGCGTATGTCTGTATGGTTTGAAGAGAAAATGTATGGTTTGAAGAGAAAATGTATGGTTTGAAGAGAAAATGTATGGTTTGAAGAGAAAATGTATGGTTTGGAGAGAAAATGTAGGGTTTGGAGAGGACAAAAAATGTGCAGAAAAGACACACTTTGTAAGACATGACTTTCTGTAGGGTGTCACCCTTCAAGGTCCAGTGGGAAGAGCACGAAGAAAGGGTCGCCCAAAGCAAAGCTGGCTGGACAACGGGAAAGAATGAACCTTCATCTCTCTTGATGTCCTGCTAAGAAAAGCTGATGACCGCTAAAGTTATGGTCACGTGAACTGTCCCAGCACCACCAGGACGAAAGTCAAGAGACAGATGATGATGATGACGAGGTAAGGTCTGATGTTGAAAATGAAGTACCGGTCTATAGAAACACATTTTTAAGATGTTCAAAACTTGCACTTCAACTCTTCTTCATCTCACCTTCACCTAACCCTTAGTATGTTGAACCGTTGGGGCATACATGATATGTCGACCGTCTTCCTCCATTCCTCTCTGTCTTTTGCTTTAAGTATATCTCTTCCAGTGACAGACCTGTCCACTGTTCCCAGCCTCTTCTTTATTTTTTTTTCCTGATACTCTTCCCTGAAGGTCCTTATGCTGTGACCATAAAGTTTTAGTTTGCGTTTTATAATCGTGGTCAACTGCTATTGTGATCCTGCTAGAATCTCTAAATTTTAGATGCTATCTTCGTAGGTGATAATTGGAATATCCTTCTATAGCATCTCGATTCAATTGCTAGAATCCTCTTCTCTGATTCAACAGTTAGCGTCTACGATTCGCAAGCATACAAGAATGTGGCCATGATCAAAGAGCGTATCAGTAGGCCCTATTATTTATTGTAACGTTAGCGCTGAGATATTTTCGCATCCAATAATCATGTCCGTTATGGCTATTTTGGTGTTAATTAATGTGTGTTTTTTTTACATTGATTTGCATACCACATCCTGCGGAATTCTAGTCCGTGCGCATCACCAAGTCACCTAGCTCTTTTTGTTTTCCCCTCCAGACCATCTATATGTCATCCGGAAAGCGCACGTTAGTCATTCTTCTTCCGCCAACGCTCACAGTATCTTCGTAAGCTTCGAGAGCATCTTCCACTATCATTTTAAGGAAGCTTTTGAAAAGTGTTTGTGAAAGTAGGGAGCCTTGACTTACTCCAACTGTGGTTTTAAACCAGTCCTCCAAAGCTATTGATAAAGTAGGCCTACACTGCCAATCTATGTCAAAGCCAAAACACAAGCTAGTCATTGACTTTCTCCATTGCTTACAGAAGCTTCTTAACCTTCAAGAGCATCCTACATTAACAATAATATTTTAAGCTCATCATATTCAAAATTTGCATTTTCAGATGTAACTCTATGAGCCAATTTTCTTGTTCAGCCAGCAGCCCTTAAAAACAAATTCCTCTTCTGTTCTTAAGATGTTGATACGCCTATTCGTGATCTCTCTCTCTCTCTCTCTCTCTCTTTTTTTTTACTTTCTGTTACTTATACATACACAGAGCAACCAAAACACAAAACTAACACACGCAAACAAGAATCCACAAGGGCAGTAATTATCCGTATGTCGTAACTAGTGTCAGGGGTGACAATGCATAGGTTCGCGATTCATAGTAGAGAGCGAATAAACATGGAGGTATGTTGATCACGGTAGCTGAAACAGTTGACGAGTATGCCTCATCATACGACAGGCACAAACTTATTTGGCTCAACAACTTTTGTGTGGTCAAAATTTATAAGGCAAAACTTTGTATGTTACAGCTTAGCTTAAACCCTTGCCGCTGCATATACGCTTATGATGCACACCAGCGCAATATTTATCCGATGTCGAACTGCGTTAATGAGAAAGAAGAGACCTTTGACATTCGGCTTGAAGGGATTAGAAAGAGACAGGAGTCTGGAACTAAAGTAGCATCCTTCGTGCTACATGAGAACTGAATTAACAACCAGGAGTGTCACTGGGAAGGATGTTGTTTATCTGTATTAAGGTTTAGCAGGAAAGGACTAGTGTAACTAAACACAAGACTTCTTGCGTATTGAAGGCTGAAGTCACTGTCTGTGTTTAGCTATTGTTAATTCTTCTTCTTGAAACTGTCAGGTAGAGTTGAGCCTTCGGCTCTTGGAACTCCAGGCCAGCAAAAGTGAACAAGAGCTCCCTTTCACCAGCCTGAATGAGAAGAAACAAAGACAATCTGTTACAGTAAACTCATCGCAATATCACTTTTAAGACAAAATGACAAAAAATAACACCTTGTAGATCCACGATACATTTTGAAAAGATATTCAGTTGAAGCCAAATAAAGAGGTTGAAAACAAAACGATTCCAATAGAGTTCAAGCTGTACCTAAGAGAAAACTAAAATACCTCCAGAAAATTTTGTGTGTTTGAACAGAATGTGTCTGTGTATTTGTGTGTGTTTATGTATGTATACTTCCTGTATCATTCTGTTCACACAATTACTTCCTTCTTTTCTAACAGTAGCGTCACTATTTTTATCTAACTCTACACAGAGCAGGCCATGCCCATCCTATATTGCCCTATACGGACATTGCTCAGTTCAGTAATTAGATCTTAGTGTTGTCTTAACATTTTCTTATGCTTGTTGACGTAATTACATGTACGCGCCAACTTCCACGACCAGGGAATCTAACATTCTTAGCCTCTCAGTCTTTTGCTTTAAGTAGAATCGTCCAACAATAATGGACGAAGCGTCAATGTGAAGGCGTTCTGACAGTATGCTATCTATCAGAAAGCATGAACTGTGTTGATAGTAAGATCAGTTCATAATCAAACCATTAGATGCTTTACTGTTTCCTGATGTGTTGTAATAAATAAAATCTCTTTTTTTTCTCTACATTATTGACTATCCTTATAAGACTTAGACTTTAGATCCTCCCGTGCAGTTAGGCGCAATGGGCGGCTAGTTGTCTCTTCCCAGCCGGTGTCCCTCTTAGGTCCTATATAAGATAAGATAATAAAGATAATAAAATGATTATTTGTTAACAGCGCTTTATAAATAAAATTATTATTATTATTATCACTTTCTATTCGTGCAACTTAGTCATTCTGTTAATTAATGTCTTAAACTTGTTAGCTTGCGGGGGGAGGCAACCGATTCCATAATTTGCTACAATGACAATTTATACGAAAAAAAAAACACCCACTTTTATGAATTATGGCTCCGCGGAACACAGTTTGTGAAACACTGAGTATAGATCATTGATTCAGCAACCTGTTACAATGAATGAAATGGCATGTCGCCTCATCATGCATCAACCTTTCAGACAATTAAGAAACGGCGCTGCCTAATTTTGGGTGCAGGACACCTCCCTTTGGTCATATCGACTTGTTCTGACTTTATTATCTTATTTATTGTGAGACATCTTGAGCCCCAAAACAACAATCCTTTTCGATGTTTACACTGCTCCAATGAATCTTTCCTAACGGAGCTTTAAAAAGCAAAGAAAGAAAAGTCTCAGCAGCCACGATGGCTTCAAAGAAATAAATCCTGATCATAAATCTCATCTTATCTTCCCCTGCGCGTCCAGCATTCAGTAACTAGGCGAATATATTTATAGCCAAGATGAATACGAGCAGGTATTGATAATCTTCCGATGTTATTTATTTTTGTGGGTTTAAAAAAAAAAAAGGACTGGGAGGGGGTCTAATAAAATTATCGCATTGAGTATTTTGATGTGTACAGTTGAAAAAAAAATAATTTGTCTCTGAAAAAACTTATTAGTTGTTATGTGTATAATTTTGGGATTTTATATGAGGGAATATTTTTCTAATTGAAGATATGGGTGGGTCACGTGACCTGACAAAATGGCGTCGACGAATCGCGCCGACAAAATAGTGATGACACAATAGCGCCCATGATAAAGTGGCGCCAATATTATTCTTATTTGTATCTTTATTTTTTAAAAAATTCATTTTTCAGTAATTACTTCAGATATTGTAAAATATAAATACACAAACCTAACATAACCCAAAACGTAATTTGAAAAACACTAATAAATTAGATATCTATCATTTTTTTATTCCAAAAGTGCACTCGAAAAGCGTAATGACACCTAGAATGATAGTTCCAAATTAGTCAAATTTGCATAATGGCCTGTTAGAGACAAAGTGAATGTAATGCCACGTAGAGACACCGTCAGTGGCAACATGGCTGCCACACATCTGTTAAGTTAGACGCATTTAATTTGCGTTACATAAACTGGTTGGCGATTTCAGTGGCTATGTCGTGCTCACAGTCTCACACATTACCGTACGCACAAATAATCAATCCGAAATCACTGATTTCCATCATGGTCTTATCTTGTATACAATGGAACTTTTTCAATTATATCATGTGTTAATGAATGCTTTGTTAATGCACAGGAGGGCTAGCTTCTTTCCGCTATTCCCGGGCATGACTTCCTGGGTGCTTTTTGTTGCAATGTTGTTGTTTTTAAACTTATAGGACATAATAAAGCCCTTTAGACAAGAATTAATAAACATGTTTCATTGTCCTGGTAGTGAGACAAGATCTCAAAAAGTCTGTTCCCTAAACACGGGAACACAGATTACTGTGTTAGTTGAGTTCCTGTATGAGAGTTGTTGTAAAGAGTGTGTAGTACGCTGACATATATTTAAGTTCGTCTCATTAAAACGTGTTTGTATAATCTTTGGGTCTCATCAAGGCCAGGCGCCCACCAAGTAAATGTAAGATCTGCCCCCACTGACCAACCGCCATGTAAGGTCAATATTTACCTGCACTCTGGACTGACAAGAGGCAGCTGTCATATACAAATTCCACAGCCACACAAGACATGCATTTTTGTAGTTCTTTTTTTTTTGTGCTTGTTGTTGTTGGTAGTAGTAGTGTACGTTTACAAACACTTTATCGTTTAGTTTCAGCTAGAAGCCAACAGTCTTCATTGTCGAGCCATTTAATCTATTCGATATGTTCATGATCTGAAAGTTTACTGCCATGTGTAAATACATTTCTACTGTGCTTCTTTTTTTCTCTATGGGAAATTGGGAATACATAACAAAGTAGACCTTGTCTCAAGAAAAGTGTGACTTTCTCAAAAGGAATTTCAGCGTCTGAAGACAATCAGAACAGACAAGTGTTCGTTTGGTTGGACAAAATATGTAGAACTATGGATAACAATTGGTTTTCACTCTCTGCTGAGAAAACAAAAAATTTCAATGCAGTTCTTAACGAGACGTGGAAGGTTGTTAAAAGTTGTGGGACTTGGAATTTGGCAATGATTCGCATTTTTGTGGGTCAACAGTTCAACCAACGTAAGTTGTTCTCTCTCTTTCTTTAATTGGAGTCTAACTAAACAATAAATTATAAGCTCCCGAAGGGGGGGGGGGTAATTAATTTTTGAGGAAGAGCATAGATCTATTTTCAAATTTTTTTTTTTAAATTTGTTTTTCTAATCTTAAAACTACGCATACAAAGTTATGTCCCTTTCCCCGAGGTCCACACTAACATGGCATGCATGTGAACTTATTATAGAAATGGAAACAAACAACAAGTGATATTACCTTCCTATCACAGTAAACATATTCTATTGTTTAGTCATGAATATTTGCTTTTGTAAGAGAGTCTATTGGTTAAATTGCCTACATTTATATAGGCCCTACCAATGTTGAAGTTGGACTAAGACACTTAGATTAAGAAATGTAGGCCTACATGATGAAAAATACTTGAAGTTATTGAAGTTATATTTATTAGCCACTCACACGACACGTGCTACACATCTAGTAATAATGTATTTCCAAACAAATATCAGAAGAAAATATAATAGAATAGTGAGGCTAGTTAGAAGGTGGAGTCTCTTGTGGCCGTCTGGTCGTGCGGTATGCTAACTGGACTATCGTTCAGTCGGTGGTCCCGGGTTCATAACCTACCTTCTACCATCCCTCCTGCGGGAGGTTATGACTAGGAAGTAGATTATCTTCAGCTCCGAAGGAACATCCAAAACATGTAAAATATTTTATAAACAATCGATGGAACAAATTACGTGAACTAGAGATCTAAATCTCATGACTAGAGTAGACATGGTTGAAAGCAGAATGAGACAAAACAAAATGCAGCGATTTTCATGTTTTTACACGTGCCACAGGTGTTCCACTTACATTCAAAATATTTAGCAGCCTACAAAGAGTCAGTACGATTAAAATTGTTTCCCTTGTCTCACGAACACAAAGGAATGCCGACACATTCAACTCTTATGGAATTGTAGGCCTACACAGATTTTTTGTTTTCACATATCTCCAGCTATTGGTAGATGTACTAAGTGCAGAATTGAGTTGTCAGTCGCTTGGAAAGAAAAATGAGCTTTGAGCGTAACAACTGGGAGAATACATGAGGGAAAAGATCGAGGAACCTATGGATAGTGAGTAGAACGTAGGGATAGTGAGTAGAAGTTAGGGATAGTGAGTAGAATTGTAACCATAATAAAATGGTATGTTGCCTTATATGAGGCCACCAAAAGGAGGACCCTTCATTATATATATATGCTAACCAAAGAATTCAAAGCACTGTTTTGCATTCCCCACCATAATTGCCAAATGTATTCCCTGGATTGTTCAGAACCGTCCACCTAATTCGTCACCTTAACTCAGATGCTACTGTCAAGGTTTACAGCTCCATATTTCATTCATTGATGCTCGTGCAAAACCGCAAATCAGTTTCGTAATCTCAACGCTGCTTCTCAACGCTGCTGGTCAACGCTATACTGAATTGGAAATACGTAATAATGGGCAAGTCTTAGTGCCCTCTCGAAACGGTCGAGGTTTACATTGGAAATGAAGCTTTACTTATTTGTTTTATTGACCATTGGTGTCAACTTTCCCTTAACCTGTACTTATGCTCTTTGTTCAGCTCTGCAAATAAAACGATTAGTTGAACTAAGCAAGCGAGCTGTCCAAGCGATAATGAAATATTCTACCTGTCCGTATAAATCTGTGTGTCTTGTTACGCAGGTGACATTGTTAGGTTAGATTCTGAAGATATTTGAGAAACGTCTGTGTCTCATTCATCTACCTCCCTCATCTTTCATTGATGCGACAAACTCGTGAAAATACTGTAGGAGAAGGGCGGGGATGAGGGTGTGTTTTTGAAAATTTGAGTGCGGGAACAAAATAGTGTCTAGTGTATTTAGAAGTCCAATATGCACATGTTAAACTCTTCTTACTTTTGTAAGTGTGGCACTCATGAAAGGTTTGGTTTAAAGGCTTTATTTAAAGCTGTATCTAATGCTCTTATGCCCTAAAAAATGACTTTTACGGACATTATGACCATGCTGAAACTCACAAGAAAATTGTTGACAGTAATTACAATTTTACTGGTCAATCAGAGAGAAAATTCCCTGCTCAAAAAAGTAAATAAATAAATAAATAAAATAAAAAAAAATAGAAACTTGAAAACCATAGAGAAAAGGCGAGTTCCATCTAGGAAAACATTCTTACAAGATAGATATTGAAACGATAGTTCAAAGAAACTTTGTTATTAATCTACATAGGAAGAAAAAGGTTCCGCTCCCTTGTGAGACATGTTATTACAAAGCTTTTACTCACTCTAGTAAAAATTTTGTACACGTTATTTCTACCACTCCCCATCCTCGGATCAAGTTACAATTTTACGCAATTATTCTCGGTACATAACGAAACATGAATTAATAAAAATAAAAAAAAATATTATTTAATTAACTAGTGATAATTATGTACTTTGTTTGATATCGAAAAATGAAAATAAATTTCTGGAGTATTTAACAGATATGCTTAACCCTTTTTTTTTCAAAAGATATGCTTTTTTATCAATTTTTTTATTTTTATTTTGCTTATTTTGTGAAGCACAACAAATGTCAGGTACGTAATTGACTTTGGTGACCAGAGGGACGAATCAAGGTCTGGGATGTCTCTCTTCCCCGGGACTTCTCCCTTAGGAAGTCAAGCGCTTTGCCACTTATACACTTCCCCGTGTCAATTTACTTTGAATATATTATGTCACAACCACAATCCTTCATGCTGATTTAATTTACAGCCCTGATCATATTCCTTTCTTTGTAAAGGTTTCTATCAAAGTAGGAATGTCTGCAGCCCTCTTATTATCAAGTATGATTGCCAAAGAGTCGCAATGTCACGCCTTTCTTTGGTCTTCATAGGAAGAGCATTTAGAAATTAATATGCACATAATTCTGTGAAGGCTTCCGTGACTGACTGAATCTCTAGCTACTATGTACACTCCCTTTATTACTCTAGGATACAATAGCTGTGCACATCATAAGATCTTTTCATTGGGTTTATTCCCCTCATTGTAATATCGCTCCTTAATGTTAGGAGAAAATTGACATTAGTCACGGTCTTAGTGGAACTTCATTGCGTTTATTGCCAGTGTCAAAACGAAATATTGTCACTTGATGAAAGTCAAACTATTCATGGCACGTTTCAAACTGAACGAGAAGAAGAAATTAGTTCAACATTACCCCTCTCCCCGCTCCTCCATTTTGATCCCATCCTTTGCTGTGTTTATAAACTAAATGCTAGAAAAAATTATTTACCAGAAAGTAACACAATTCAACGCAGATTTTTCCAAACGAAGTATCAATGATTTCAATGTGTTTTTTTTTGTCTCACTCACTCACTCACTCCCCACTCTTTTTCTCCTCTCTCTGAGTCTCCTCGCCAATATATATAGTAACTGATAGAAAACATGTTTTCATTTAAATTTCTCAGATGAACTAAACCTAGAATAAATACAAACCTCCGGAAAATTTTGGAGGTGCGGTGGCAGAACGGTAAAGTGCTTTGCTCACAAACCTCAGGGTCCTGGCATCGAATCCTGGTGAAGACTGGGATTTTAAATTTCGAGTTCTTTTGGCGCCTTTGAGTCTATCCAGCTCTAATGGGTACCTGACATTAGTTTGGGGAAAAAGTAAAGGCGGTTGGTCGATGTGTTGACCACATGACACCTTCGTTAACCGCAAGGAAAAGAAACAGATGACTTTTAAAACACCTGCCCTAAAGATCGCAAGGTCTGAAAGGGGGAACTTCCGTTACTCTGGAAAATGTATGATACATTGGACAAAATTTACAAAAACTTTGCAAGTGGACTCCAAATACTGTTGAGCATGCACTATAAAATGTTCACCTTACGCGGAAACTCAAAAACCAAATTTAACGACTAGTGTGGATTAATGGAAAAGAAAATCTGGGGCTTGAATTCATAGACATGGTACAACCACTTTCATATACGAGACTGGAGTGTAAGGGAGTAAAAGAGAGAAAGAG
The DNA here is from genome assembly GCF_947242115.1 of Biomphalaria glabrata. Classification (NCBI taxonomy): domain Eukaryota; kingdom Metazoa; phylum Mollusca; class Gastropoda; family Planorbidae; genus Biomphalaria; species Biomphalaria glabrata. The sequence goes on from NC_074711.1 coordinate 76,944,460, forward strand.
AGAGACAGAGAGTAACAGAGGAGAGAGAGAGAGAGATAGAGTAAAAAGAAAGTTGAGAGACAAGAGGAAGTAAAAGAGAAAGAAGAGAGAATGAAAGAGAGAAGAGCAAGAGGTGAGAGAGAGAGAGAGAGGAGATAGAGATAGAAAGAGAGAGAAAGCGAAGATAAAATCAGATGCATCAGATAATTGACCTAGAGGGCTAATTATTTCATTGTAAATACCATACCATCTTATTCTTTTATGTTATTATTGTGCCTCCTTGCTGAAGGAAACTATAATGCTAACACTTTTTCTTACTAACGACACATCTTTTAACCAATGGCATTTCTCTGTCTAAACGAAATTCTTATTATGTGTTGCACTTCTATATGCCGAAAGCAAATTACCTCAAGAAAACTTTTGCCATCAATTAGCCACACATTTTAGACTTTCATTATAACACCATTGGTGTCAATTTGACATTGAACTGAATAGGCTATATATCATTTTGGTCTTCAAATGCGTGACACAAGTCTAAAATACTAGAGTTGTTTGATCTCAAAGTCAAACAAAGCATTAGGATTGAATAACAACAATTATTTCAAATCAAACAGATGCATACAATTAAAATGTTGTTTAACTTTGTTAATTCTATTTGGGATCCCTCAACCAAAAAAACATATAGAAACTAGAACAGACGCAAAATAGAGCCGTGAGATTTATAACAAATACAAATTTATTTGACTAGATTTACAATGTATCTAAAATCACTAAATTAAGAGACACTTCAGGACTGGGGAACAAAAAGTAAGGTAGCAATGAAGCATTGAACTGTAGTTTATAAATACAAACACACACCCCTTATAAAATACACAGAAAGACACAAAGATAAAGGCACATTTCTATGCCAGAACTAATTCATACAAATGCTTCCCACATGGAACGGTTTGCTTGAATCAGTCAGTAAAACCAATGACTTAGCAGAGTTTGTCTTAACATTCACGACTAGATTGACAGAAGAATACACGTAAGTATCGTCTGTTAATTTATAAGATAACAGAAGTTCTCGGAGATAGAATTAGTTTGGCTGTTTAGATCTGATTGAACCACTTTCGTTTTGCTTAATCCGTTTATCCCACGGGTTCTCTAAGAGTTTGTGTGATCTCAGTGATCTCCTTTTTGTTGCTGTGTCTCGGAGCTTTGTAGATGAAGAGTTTCTAGTAGTTACTGTTATACAACTGTATGACCTTGTAAGAAAATAATCTGCCAAAAAATAGCTGTAATTGTACTCTGGTGTATTTGGTAGATTTATCAAAATCACTTCATTATTTTGAATACATTTTTTTAGAAATCCTAGTAGATAGACTTCATATGCAAAACAAAAAAATAAAAAATAAGATGATTTATGTAATTAAATGTGCCAAAAAAATATGATCATATTTTAAAATGTTTTTTTTTTTGTTCATCCTAAAGTACTTTTTAGAAGCAGGAAACACTACTGTGGGTCAGAAAGGTTAAAAGGTCAACAAACGCCTTCATTTGTCGCAGATATCCAGTTATTAAATGTACCTAATTAAATCCATCCGTCATGCAGAGGCTAGTCCAAAGTAGATCAGACTGGTTCATAATGACCTTTTGTGAATATTTAACACCTCTGTCGTTTTTATGGTCGCACTGACGTTGAGTTTAATTCTGAAATAAACTAAACACTATATCTCGAGGTTTAACATGCTTCACCGCTGACACATTTCAAACAAAATTTAAATGATATTTTTATCATTTTCACACAAAGTTTGCGTGAAACACTAAAAGTAATCTTTTTCCTTTCCGCCCCCCCCCCCCCACTATCTCTCTTTTAAGCATCCTCTGTAAGTGCTAAAGTGATACATGTCTTTCACCGTTTTACAGCACATTTTTTAAATAGTTAGCAAATTGTTGTCACGTGGGCTGTTATAATTATGCACTTATGCCTCTGGCAGACAACTATGACCATGGTTTGTTTATGGCTCTGCCTCTGATTGAATACTACGAGCATGCTTTAGTGATGGCTCTGCCTCTGGTTGAATACTACTAGCATGCTTAAGTGATAGCTCTGCCTCTGGTTGAATACTACTAGCATGCTTAAGTGATGGCTCTGCCTCTGGTTGAATACTACTAGCATGCTTTAGTGATGGCTCTGCCTCTGGTTGAATACTACTAGCATGCTTTAGTGATGGCTCTGCCTCTGGTTGAATACTACTAGCATGGTTTGTTGATGGCTCTACATCTGGCAGACTTTAAGTGCATAATTATAACATAGATACACGTGATTCATAAATAAGGTTACATTAAATGCACAGAATCATAGACACTTAGAACAATCACGCTGATTAAAAGGTTGATAGGGGGAAGTAGCCGCGGTTTTACACGATTTTACAAAGCGGTGCGGGGTATACAAAGGTGCGGGGTTTACATTATTAATTTTCCTAAAATAAACATAGTCTAACGGACATACCATTTAGTCTTATACCTTCTATGTGGTTGTGAGATATACATCTCATTCTACACTACATGACATCTAATAGTACCGATGATAATACTCTATGTGCCGGTATTTTGAGTCAAATCACGCTTTGCATATGCAGGGTATATAATAGTGCGGGTTAACGATTTAGTTTTTACTTATTTTGAAATTGGTGCGGGTTATACGCGTATGAGGGGGGTACATGCGCAAAAATAAGGTAGTTCACTCTCATATCTTCCCATATTTTGACATCAGGTTTTGAGGATGAAAGTTGGATTTAGGTACACAGCCTTCTTAGTTGTCTCCCCTTTTCACATTTAAAAGTGTAACCCAGATATTTTTTAGACTTCTCAAGAGAGTTACTTTATAATGCGTAGACATATTGACATATTTGATTGACTTAGTAGTATGAAACTTTATTAGACATTTCCTATTTCACAATGTCTTACTTATTATATACAGTGGATTCTTATTTCTTGCCACAGTTTAGAACTAATAGATACATGTTAGTTAAACAATACATTATTAGGTATTATTGAGGTAGCCAAAATAGTTTTAGACTCCTCCAGAAGACTACTTTATCATATATATTTATAAAGATACATTAAATATGGAGTGTCTTCTAACTATCGATACATTCAACCTCTAATAAAGTGCCGGTCACTTTGACTTGATCAAAACTGATAGACTTAGTAGACCAGTCAACTCTACTGCTTTATGGGGCACTCAATATCCATGACCCGAACTATTTTTTTTTCTTAATGACTGGGCCATGACTACCCTGAGTATGTTATTCACCACGGGCTGCAATGATATGTTTTAAAGATAGATCGACACTAGGTGGTTATTAAAAGATATCTGTATACAGCCTTGTTATTTAATGCACAAAGCACATTGCATTCAGTAGAGGTCCCCACATGTTTTGTTTGTTTGTTAATTTCTTTAAAATCTCCTTCCAGTTTTAAGATGAATGAACACGATTTTTGCAATACTTCTATCCACCTCGTATTTTCGTGAAACATGGAATCAGCCTGGACATGAATCTCGAAAACGGCTAAAAACGATTTTCCTCGTTGGCCATACTGGAGAAAACTCTAGGTTGACCATTATAGTTTTTCAAAGTAAAAAAAGAAAAAGAAACACATTTAAATTTGGCTAGAGAACAATGACATATATATTTTGAACGGACTATACATCTTCCAGTAGTCCCGCATTCCGTGAAGAGTTTCAGAATTTTATGTTCAGGAAAAGTTTGTGCATCGTCTTCTAAGTCTAGATCTAAAGGCTTATCATTGGAATAGTATAAAGTGTAGCATATCTATACATTCGCTTAACATGGAGATTCTCGGGGGGGGGGGAGTGGGAGGAATGGGGCGGGTTTGTTTTTTAATCTAACATTCATTAGTTATTATGAGGGAAACACCCACTCTATACGTTTTTAAAAAGGAGGTCTTGTCTTTTTTTTTTTTTTAACAAGTATCTGTAATGCTTTTCCTGTTGATATTTCCAGACGGTACGAATGGAATTTGAAAAAGCTGATCAGCGATGACATACATTCAAGATTTAGGGCGTACGGGAAAAACCTCTTCCGATAGGAGAATGCAGGAGAGATATTTTATTGACATTAATCTTAAGCCAAATTATGGTCAATATTGGTATAAGTTTGGTACTAACCTTTAATATTGACCATGTAAACATTTGGGACTACACTATTAGGGCCAGACCGCATTGTTATCTAGCACGACTATTTTTTTGTCGTTTTCAATTCTGAGTGTTTCTGTTTTTTAGAATGATTATTACTGTCTCAAGTACTCCCATTTTTCTATTGTTCCATTTCTTCTTCCAGCTTTGTTCTGTATCAGTCTTTTTACCCATGTCTTTTAAATCCACTGTGCTTTACATTTTAATACACCATAATGTAGTCTCTCTCTCTATATATACAGCTTATAGTATCACGTGTCGTGCTAAAAAAGTAAGATCTCTGTTGTCTATTTTGTGTCATTTAGGGTCGAACTCTAGCAGACTGAGAACCACTAGGTTAAGTTCTGTACTTTTGTACAACACACACACACGAATGAAGTTTGTGTTTATGAAATTGTTGCTTCTAGCGAAGAAACATTTCTATTTTTGTTCATGAAGTAACAAGCTAGAGATTAGCTGTCCATAAGATGAGACTTCAGTTTAAGACGTGAGTTATGTCACATATTAACCCAAAACATGAATCTCATGACTGTGTTCTGTTGACACGTTTTTTGTTGACAAAGTGTTTAAACATGTAAGACAGAAATTGACTAGCTTAGATTTGATTTGAGAACTATGTACAGAATTATTTTTGTTCTTTATGTATCTAGGCATCTTTGATTATTCCATAAGCAATATATTTATAGATATACTACCTGTAACTCTGCCCATGTACCCAGGTGTATTACCCTCTCGTAACCTAGGTCTTCAGCGTTACAAATGATCCATGTGATATCAAGTAATATACACCATCTTTGTCATATGATCCATATCACATCCACATGTAACATCCATGTTATCCTTGTGATATCGTCCTTATGATATCATCCACTTGATATCTTACATGTTATATCATCCATTTTATATCATTCATTTTATATCATCGATGTGATATCCTCCATGAAATGATGTGATATCCGACGATATCCTCCATGTTATTACATTCACATGATGTACTCCAACTCAATGTGATATCCTCCATGTTATTACATTCACATGATGTACTCCAACTCAATGTGATATCCTCCATGTTATATTATCCATATATCACTCATGTTATATCTTCAATGTAAAATTATCCATGTGATAACATCCACTTGATATCCACCACTTGATATCCACCATGTGATATCATCCACTTGGTATCCTCAATGTGGTATTTGTTCTGGCTAGTATCTTGGGTGTTATGTAAATCCACTATTATGTCATCAACTATTCTACATTAGCCAAAGAACATTACATTTACAATATAAACTTGATCAAGTCTTTCTACTACTGTAAATGATATATTTATCAACACTTGGGATGTCTGTCTCGTCGTTGCTTATATATCTCTAATGCTAGTCAACCTTCTATCGCCATATTGTTCTCTCTTGTTCGTCTATTCTGCTACGTCATTCGTCTGTCTTACTACGTCACTGCTTTTAACGTCGCTAAAAATAAATATATTTATCTACCAAAACTAACATACTCTCTAACTCTGAGTTCGTACACCGAGTTTAAAACATTCACTGTTGTGACTTAACAAGAACTTCATTTCAAATCATGTATGGTAAACTGATAACACATGTGCAATCATATTACATGTTTTTTTCATTAAAATATAAAAGTGCGCATTTCGGGGAGGTCCATACACACATATTTTACATTTTCTATATTAAATGAACGCTTTCACCAAAGATGCCTGTGTTCCGTCATAGACATACGATGGTAAGGGTAAGACTAAACTACAAATAGCGATGTTCTTGCAAATGCTGGTATGAACATTATAGACTATAAGAGTATAGAAGGACTGGTTAGAGTTGGACAGCCATGCTGGGCAGGTCACGTGTTCCCGTATGGGGGACGACCAAATAAATCTTTTTTAGTGAGCTGAAATTCGTCTGCGTAGCTTAGGTGCCCCCCCCCCCCCCTCTGGAAGCGCTTTAAAGACCAGCTTAGGCGCCGATTTACTTTTTTTTTTTTTGAAAGAGAAAACATCTATTTAGTATGCATATAAGTTGGACATAATTTAAAACAACAATTAATAAGTAGTTTTTTTTTTATATTATTGAGTGAACTGCAGTACTGCACCGTAGCTATTTAACACTTAACTATAGAAATATTTTTTTTTAACGTAAATGTTTTTTTTTTGAGGATTTGAATAAGGGATTGACCCTTTACAAAACAATTAGATCAATTAGATATTCATTATAACACATCAGTTAGGCCAGGTTCACATCTAACTTCACATTCACTAACACGTATCCTTTGGTCTGCTGGACCGTAGGGGCACCACACAGGATCTGACAACATTCTTCTCCATTCTTCTCTGTCATTTGTCTTTGATATAATATCATTCTGATGTTCTTTCTGAAAATATTTAAGCCTGCCTTTTTGCCTGCCTTGGTGGACCACTTCGGGGGCCGATTTTGAGTTTGTGTTTCACACAAACTGTCTTTGCAACTTTTTTTTTTTTTTTTTTTTTTTTTACAATCTAGTACATAACATATAATATGTATAACATACAGTTCTTATACATGTATCCACAAATATGCATATAGCATTCAAATTTCAAAGTAACATGTTCTATGTCTTAGTTTCTTATTCTAGTACTCTTGATATAAATACTGAGCTGGGGGATGGTGTTCATATGCATATTGGCCTAAGTTTTGATAGCGTCTGCTTTGTGGCGTGCATTAATTATTGTTATGATTATAATTATTATCTGGCGTGTAAATCAAATTAATTAGACTCTACAAATTCGTCTCGGTTTCAGCTGTCTCGCTGCTGTCCTAGGGTCCAAGCTTTTTGTTGGTTAGTACCGTTGTTCTAGCCACACACACACACACATGCCCACACACACACACATATACATGCACACACACACACGCAACGCTGAGATAAGGTTAGAGTTGGAAAAAAAAAGGTCTTAGAATCTCTCTGGACAGTTAGTTGAGAGATCACTAGGGTCAGGGAGGTAATAGGGTATGGAAGTAGAGATCTAGGTGTTTTTCTTTTCCCGTTAAGAGGGTTTTAGTGTATACTAAGATTACAATACTAGCAGATTGTCATTTTGATTTCACAGCAGATGTCAGTCGTGAATTTTTGTGACAATTTTGGCTGTGACAGTCTCTTATGACGCACTGTGACACTTGGACTGTAAATAAAATTTGGTAAGTAACTTTTTTGTTTCGCAATATTAAGAGATATTAAGAAGTTAAACTAGTCTAAAGAGAAGCACGCACATGAAAAGACTTCGAATGTAAACGTCCGTCCTTACGCTGCAGATTCATTTATGTTAGAAAATATAGTTCTAGATATATATGGTGGCTTAAAATTATGCTAACATATTTTATTTGTACAACATTCATGCTAACTAAAATAATACGCCTATTTAATCTCATTTAAAACTAAGTATATTCTAAGTTATTAGCTTTTATATCAGTCTAATCATCAGGATATACTTTGTGATACGATTTCTGAAAAAAAAAAGCGGAAATTTAATAAATTATTTTAACTACTAAAAGTGTTAAAGTTTTTCATCTTTGAATTATACAAGACGCATTAAAAAAATCAACTTTGGATTGATGTTTGGTCGTGCGATATGCGCACTGGTTTATCATCTCGATGGTCTCGTTTCAAAACCTGCCCGCCTCCATCCCCGGCAGTCCAGTTGTTTTCAACACTTATCTGCCAATAATAATATCCAACTTTTCTACCTGAGGAGAGATGTGCAAGATTTAATATTTAAATGTAAACATCTCACAAAGAAAATCACGTATAAAAAGTTGTTGAGAGATTAATTTTAAATTTTGAAGACTCAACAGTAGTGTTAAGTATAAAAAAAATACTCTCAAACTTTGAAGTACATTTGCTACTATGGGCGAAGGTTAACTAGGGTGCCATAGTGCTTATAGGTTCGTATAAGGCAGTGGTTCCCAAACTTTTTTGTCTCGTAGACCCCTTGCCAAGTTTTTTAGTTTTCGGTAGACCCCCTGAATATTTTTGAAAATTCATTAACTTCAAATGTGTTTTTCTTGCAGATGCTAGGTCATATATATACATTGATGATATTCAAATTAAAATGAAGGGGAAAAAATAATATTCATGACATGTGACTAATAAAAAAAAAAAAACTATTGGTGGAAATGTTTGATACTAAAATTTCCAGATTGAGCTTCAATTTAGGTTTAACGTTATATCTTCTCGACTAGATAATGTTTGACTAAGTTAAATTTTGGAAAATAAGTCTAATGCATGCTACATTCATTGAATCCTCACAAGAAACACTGAGATTATGACTTGGTTTTGACAAAATTTATAGCAGCAAATTAGCCACATTAAATTTATGAAACAAGTCTGTTAAATAGACTATGTCCTTTATTTATTTCTTTATTTTTTTTTAAATTGGATCTTTAGCACCTAAAAACTCAGAATATTGTCACACTGTTTAAGTCACACATAAGCTTTTCGACAACTATCATACTTCAGTGTGGAAGAGCCATGGATCAAAAAGTTCTTTATGGATTTCTTGATTCATAACAAAACAAAAAATATGATAGTAATAACACTATATTATCGGGCATGTTTAAATAGTCCAGCTTTTTTTTAAAGAAGTATGTCGTTTGCAAGTAATTACATAAGAACCTTTCAGTGTCCTAACTCATCTTACCATTACACCTTTGAACTAGTTTGAACTGTATAATATTGTTTCATAGAGTAATTATTTTTATCATGATATCAGATAAAGTATTGTGTAAAACAGGTTGTAAAATGGTTGGCAAAGTCTATTTTTTGCCTATAGTGTGCATTTTTCTAGAATTTGATAAACTAAAGTATTGTAAAATGTTCACAAACCTCTTCTCTTTTGTGATGTTTAATCAAACATTAACTGTGGCTTTATTCTGAACTTACAGTATTCAAAAGTATTTCAAATCTCAATCTATTTTATCATGTTGGCGTTGTCTCAAAAGAAGTTTCAGACTTAACGCTTTCATACCGACATAACTTTAAACTATATTGCATAAAAAGCCCAAATGTATTTGCTTGTTTTACAAGGACGAAATGAAGCCTAATTTGTAATAACCAACACTGGACTTTCTGCAGTTCTTTTCAGACACGGTCATGGTAATATTACTTTCTTGTAGACACAATTAAGTTAATTAATAAAAAATGTTAAAATTTTAAAATAAAATCATTCGACTAACAAGTTTACAATTCAAAGTATTACTTAAGGTACAAATCATTAGTGGGCAATGAAATTTAAAAGTCTCGACGTGCTTCAATGAGATCCACTATCGTAGACCCCCATTTACAGGCCATAGACCCCCAATTTATTTTTTCACTTCCGTAGACCCCCTGGAAGTCCTCGTAGACCCCTGGGGGTCTATATAGACCACTTTGGGAATCACTGGTATAAGGCATACCTATCATTAGTAGGTGGACTTAGATAGTCCTAAAGATTAATAGGTTTCAAACCCAAGTCTTCATCTGAATTCGAAAGCCAAGCGCTTCACTACTCGGCCACCATCCCAACAATGCTATCATAAATAAATAAATAAAGTAATAAAAGTGACAATGTATGTCACGTGATAGTGATAGTACGCTTGTCTCCCTTGATAGTTTTTATACGGAGACACTATCCTGAACTCCTAACTAGGTTCTAGTGCAAAAACTCGCTCAATGTGACCCATTATAAAACTACTGTGTGATCCCGTTAGGGGGAATGGTCGAAATTACATATCCTAATTATCTTCTACTTGCCACTAAGGAGTCAAATGTTGTTGTTTTTTAATTACACATATGGATAATTAAAATAGATTTTATTCTATTCGATTGAAACAACTGAAATACAAACAAGGTTACAAAGACAGTTTGTGTGGAAACACAAACTCAAAATCGGCCCCCGAAGTGCTCCACCTAGAGTCTTCACCAGGATTCGAACACGGGACTTCCGGTTCCAAGTGCTTTACCCCTCAGCATCTCCATATATTTATTTAGCGTACACTTATATTTTTTTAAAATAATAATTATTAACCTTATCTATACATTCAAAATTAATAACATGTTACATGGAATAAAGAGAAACTAAAAAAGATTTATTCTTCTAACAAAATTAGAAAAATTGGCAACAAGAAAAAAAAATAATTCTTGACCTACTTTAAGCTACAATTGTGTACAACAAGACTTTCCCCTCGCAAATATCTCCATATTGTCATTTGTCATACAAACTAGACATAGATCTAGCTAGATCTAGACCTAGTTTTAGATCTAAATCTAGATTCAAGATCTAAGTCTAGGTCTAGAAATAGATCTAAGACGTGTAAGTCTAGAACTAGAGATAGATCTAAGTCTCTATCTAGATCTAAGTCTCTATACTCTATCTAGATATAAGTCTATATCTAGATCTAGAACTAGATATAGAATCTACTATATCTAGACCAGAACTCGTATGAATTTACACGTTTAATCTTAAAATTACTAGACCTATGACGTAGGCAAATGTTATGACCATGAATAGTAGGCCTTTTGATACCGGGTAATGGTGTACCATGCCACTCATAACTGAATCATTTCTTAATGTGATACTATTGTTTACATAATAAATAAATCTGCACCCCTAAGCTGTCAGAAGATAAGTTATTGCCTTAAGAACTAAAATTTTGTTCAAATATTCAATACATTTATAATATATATATATATATTATAAATATATCTAGACATGGGCGTAGCCAAGATTTTTTTTCGGGGAGGGTTTTGGGATTCCCCCCCCCAGACCTCCCCCCCCCGCGGAAAAAAATTATATATATATGTGTGTGTGTGTGTACATAATTAATCTTTATTACATTCTGACCCTTTCGGAAGACGTTTATTGTTTATTGTAGACTACCCGTCCTTGCTAGCAAGGGGGTCTGGGGGAGTTCGCAGCGCTCCCCCAGCGCGGGGCGAAGCCCCGCCGCCGAGCACTATTTCTGGTATTGAAAGCCAACAAAATGCATATTCTGAGGTATCTACAGTGCATTATCCTGCTATTAAAAAGTTTTATTTCAAAAACCTAATGTGCTATTCTTACTGACTTAGACCCTCTCGCGCCATTCGGCGCATTTTCCGGCAAGCTGTTTCCGCAACTCTTATTTTGCGTAATTCATTTTGTGTGAAAACATGTCCCGCAAAACCTCATGCGACGCTCTGTCACAACCTTACTAAGGATTCGACTCCTAGTTCGGCATATGATTTCTTTGATTTAGACCCGATCTCTATGACTGACTCCTAAAATATGTCTTAGCCATCTTTGTTGAGACACATTTAATGATTTTCAATTTCGGCAGAAGACTATTCACACTTTATTAATGGAGCCCAAGCTACTGGTAGAAATTTGTAACCTTTCTTGACTACGCTCTTGGAATTACATGCCTGTATTTCGCTTTAGATTTTATATCGAAAAGGAAAGTTTTTTCGTCAAATCATCTGTTGAGGGGTTTTAAACTAAGAAATCTCTGGAGTTTTTTTGTTTTGTTTTTAATTCAAAACCCCATTTAGCTACGATCTTAGAATTTGGTGACTGTAGTTTGCTTTAAAATAATATTGAAGAGAGAGGTTTTTAAACTCAAAACCATCGGGAGGGGTTTTAAACTTTAAATAAAAAGCTATCTGGAGGAGGGGGATTTAAACTCAAAACCCTTTTGGCTACGCTCTTAGATTTTATAGTGTGTAATTTGCTTTTTTTTTATATTGAAGAGGTACTTTTTAGCTTCAAACCCCAACTGGAGGGGGGGGGGGTTTAAACTCAAAACCCCTTCGGCTACGCTCATGGAATTTTGAGTGCGTAATTTGCTTTTTTTATATTGAAGATGGGGTTTATCGTAAATTTTGGAGGGGGATTTAAAATCAAAATCTTCCTCAACTGTGCTGTTGGAATTTGGGGATTGTTGTTTGCATTTTTTTTTGTTTTGTTTTATAGAAGAGGGGGATTTAACTGCAAAAACCTCTGGTAGGGGGTTTAAAATTCAAAACCCTCTGTAGGGGGTTTTAAACTCAAAGCCCCCTGGTAGAGGGATTTGTATCTCAAAACCCCCTGATAGGGTTTTTTTAAATCTCAAAACCCCCTGGTAGAGGGTTTTTAACTCAAAACTGCCTTGGCTGTGCTGTGGTAAGTGATGATTTAGTATTAAAATCTCACCTAAAATAAACAAAATGAAAGCAAAAATCAGTCACTTAATTCCGTCCCCCCCGCAGGCGGGGGGGGGGGATTTCATTTCGGGGGGGGGGGGTTTGAACCCCAAGAACCCCCCCCCTGGCTACGCCCATGTATCTAGATCTGGGCTCTATTTTGTCTTATTTAGACTGTCAAGTGTAGGCCCCTATAATGAAGTTATGTCAAAAACTGTGCGTTATAAAAGTAGTTCTTTATTTTTGAAACTCATAACTAAAACGAAGTTCGTATCAAAATTCTTTTTTTAAAACAATATTTGAATCAATATTCTATTCAATGAGTTATAGTAATAAATGGAAAATATATTTTATAATGATCCATTGACACTTTTATCATTGTGACCTTAAATGCATTTTTTTTGTACCAATGCGCGAATCTATGAATGAAGCCTGAGATATTAATGAAGAAGCCCGTGACCTTTACAAAATAGTTACCTCCCCTGAAGTTTTTTATTGAAAAGTGGTGTAATGTTTTGAAAACTGCTTGCATAGATAATGTTTTAAAATTAGATGGTTTACTTACGAAAAAGAAAAAAGTAGACGTTGCATCAGAACTTTGAATGATCTAAAATATCATGATGTCCGATTTTCATTTTCTCTTCTAGTTTCTGAGATCTAAACGGGACAGACGGACGGGCGGACGGACAGACAAGCCACACAAAATTAATAGCGTCTTTTCCCCTTTCGGGGGCCGTTAAAAAAAACTCAAAAACCTAAACAAAACTTATATTAAGTGAAATTACATCAATTATTTTAAATTGTACTATGCAATTTATTTTTAAAATCTAACAACGATACATTTTTATGATTGGGAATATTTTTAGTAATGGTTTTTGTTTAGCCTCCAACTTTCATGCTTACAGAATCTCATTGCGCTACGGTCAAATTACTTTTATGGAACCGTTGGGGAAGGGAGGGAGGAGTATCTTGGAGAAGGTTTCTGTGCTGCTTTTTCAAAGGTTAAAAAACAAACATTTCTCGAGTCTGAATTTGAACTCGAGTTATCGAGCCTCCATGATGGAAGGCCGACAATAGAGTCACTAAGCTATTTAAGTATTTATAAAAATAGAAGTTTATGTAGACTATTGTTAGTATAAATTGTTAGCCAACGAGCTAATTCTACTCCCTACATTTGTCCCCCCCTCATCCTTGTGCATTTCTATATAAAACAACATGAATTAATGACGACAGGTAAATGAATTGGTGAATATTTGTATTGCTTCATGTGTTGTTAGGGACAATGAATACTTTGTACAGAGTTTCCACTTGATCCAACAATGGGAAGGTGAAGAATAGAACGTGTACAAGATTTGTACCAGACAGACAGACTAGTTGATATAGACTTTGTCAATAAACTAGGTTCCATGAGCTGACCATCATTTGATCAAATAGTGGAGAAATTAATTTAAATTACAAAGTTAAAAACAATAAGTTAAAAGAATATACATTAGCATTAGTTCCTATTAAGGTGTGCTCGTATGTATCCTCTAAAATTTGAAAATATATACATAATTTTCTGGTCTTTTCTTTTTTGTTCTTATATACAATGCAAAAAAAAAAAAAGGGGGGAAAAAACAAAAGGGAAATTTTATAAGCCATTATAGACATTTAGTTCGATGTTCTATATCTTTTCATACTCAGGCTTACAAAATCTCAGAAAAGAAAACGACAAATGCGAAACAAAAATTCAAGTACAAACCACAAACAAGTTACGCAATACAAAATGAGTTTCCCATTTTGTACGTTTTCTCTAAAGGGAGGAAAGTCAAATAGTCGCTTCCCCCCGGAGTGTCAACAATGTATTTTCCAAACCTTCTAGTCTTCTTCAAACACTTTGATCCGTGCATTATGTCGGGCTACGTACTAGATCTACTTGACTGTTCAGGAGGTGTCGCCGACAGCTTTTCCCTATACGAACAAAAGGTCGAGGTCCCTTAGGGTAAACAACGTCAAATTCCATTCTACATCTTGTCAACTCATTGATTTGAAACAATAGACAAGCTTGAATTCTATAGAGATCTACACATTTCAAGAAACAACCGCAATTTTTTAAACATAACCTTACCATGACTGGAAAGGTTGCGTAGTGATACAAAAACCAATCAACCAACCAACAAACAAGTAGGCCTATATTTCATATTAATATAAGTCAGAAAAAGAAATATTAAGTGAATTACGAACTTTAAAATAATACTTTTTTCCCAGTCTATTTGCAATTTGAAAAAAAAAAGTTTTATTTAAAGGCTAATTTGTAGTTTGTTTGGTTAACGAATTTTTACTAATGTATAAAACAAAGGCGTAGCTATGGGTCTTTGTGCAGGTAGTGGTGTCCTCCATCGGCCTGTGGAAACAACTTTGTAAATCATATCTGTCTTTATACGTTTTGTTGAAACACAGCACTATGATCTATCTATCTATCTATCTATCTATCTATCTATCTATCTATCTATCTATCTATCTATCTATCTATCTGTCTGTCTGTCTGTCTGTCTGTCCGTCCGTCCGTCCGTCCGTCCGTCCGTCCGTCCGTCCGTCCGTCCATCCATCCATCCATCCATCTATCTATCTATCTATCTATCTATCTATCTATCTATCTATCTATCTATCTATCTATCTATCTATCTATCTATCTATCTATCTATCGAATGTAGAATCCCGAATACAATCTAAATGCATGTACAGACTCCCATATCTTGAACCTCACCGTAAGAATCAGTAGTACCTAAACCCAAAACCTTGCACAAGACAATACTACGAGAGTAAAGCCAACCAATACAGTCCATTCACCTACATTGTATGGGGAAAGTAAACCGAACTGGGGAGATGACTCTTACAAAACAGAAGCATCTGTTCTCTTAGACGGAGTTACTATTCTTGGCTGGCTTCTATTGACTGCCTCACGAAAAAATGACCTGCCAATCACGTGATAAAAAAGAGGTGTTAGGTGTTGCTGTTTTGTAGATACACTGTTTCATTGATTGAACACTGGAACAACAAACACTATAAACAAACAATGTGGCATTCGTCCAATGACAAGCAGGTTTTAAATTTACGGGGTTTTAAGCGACACTTTTCAGATGTCAAGGTGGACTTGGAGTGGAAACCTTCGTTGACGCATGTTCTATCTAATGATTTAGTTTAATTGCAACACCACATAACACGTTTTATTTTTTTAGAAAATCATTTAATGTTCGATTTTATCTGCTGTCTAGAAAATTATTTATTTTGAATTTAGTAATACCATAAAAGTTTGTTCCGAGCTTAGTAGGTAGGCATTTTAGAAATAAATTCATTATCATTAGCTCAAGTTATAGAGTTTTAATCTATACATATTCTCTCTCTCTCTCTCTCTCTCTCTCTCTCTCTCTATCTATCTATCTATCTATCTATCTATCTATCTATCTATCTATCTATCTATCTATCTATCTATCTATCTATCTATCTATCTATCTATCTATCTATCTATCTAATTATCTATTATTTGTGACGGTACGCACCGGTACGGCGTAAAGGCACCTTTTTCAATGTGGGGAAAAAGTATTACTTTTCTTTTATTTTAACGTTTATTATTAATTTATCTAATCTAAGTTATTAAAAGTTAGGCGATCCATCACTGAGTACCGGTACCTATTTGTTTTTATAACAAAAAAGCACTGTATATATATATAATTAAGCTATTTAGTTATAATTGTCTCAAATTTTTAAGGAATGTAAATTATTATGTCTTTTTTGTACTGTAAGATATAAGATATAAGATACAAGATATATAATACATGAAAATTATGTCAATTATTACAAGAAAAAGTGCATAACGCCTAATTCTTTAGGAACTAATTTTGTTATATGTTGAAAAGAGCAAGACACTCTTTTTTTTTAAACGAAATCTCTTAGTCTGATGGTAAATTATGCTAATAGTATTTTTTTCGTATTTTGCAGAGAGTCACTCGTTCGAGTTACTTTATAGAAATACAGAATGCCTTTTGAAGAAGATAATAACCCCGGTGCTATCAACAGTCCACCAAGTTCTCCAAACAATGACCTCCCGCCATGTAAGTACTTCATAACTGTATATAAAATATATTGTTTGTTTGTATATTTAGATTAGGTTAGAAATCCACCAGACCAAGCTGCATCACACGAATAGGCATTATGAAAAATGTACCCCATTTTTTTTTACGTCAAGCACTATAGATGTAGCCCATTTACAGTGAATAGTGGCTGTTCGAATCGGCACCCTTACAGCCCGCCTGTTTATTACGGATTTTAAGTCTACATGTACTCATACTGACCGACAATGATATTTATATCCATAATAAATGACTTCAAGAAACATTTAGTTACTGACCTTCTTTTTTTCTACTCGCCTTACCAGAAGACAAGGCAGCAGACGATAAAAGATGACGTTGACGAAAATTCGAACCCCGAAAAGCCTGATGATCACGTTTTGATTGGCTAGACCAGTGACGCCCAACCATAGTCGTCATCAGGGCCGTTTTTATTTCCAACACTCGTGTCGCGGGCCACAGCAACGAAAATATACAAAAACGAAATGAAATTAACCTGAAACTATTTGATAAGAAACTTGTGGATCTAGTACCCGAAGTTTAACAATATTTTATTCGCGGCTTAAATCAAGAATGCCCCCATATTGCTTTCATAATGCCGTTTATATGTTGTTGTATTTAAACAGCCACAGTTTCCTTATGAAACAGACATGTTGGCTTCTTATCATGTTTCATCAGTAGATTCTTCTAGAAGTCCACAAATGTTAAAGGTCATGGGACCAATCCATTAGAGAAAAAAGGAAAGTCCTAACGTAGGTAAAAAATCATATATATTTCAACGTTTTTTTTTTTTTTTTTTTTGGAGGGGGGTTTCTACACCGACGTTTCGGCCGGCTGGATGGAACCACTTCGCGAGCCGCACCTGGCCTGCGGATCGTATTTTGGGCATAACTGGGCTGGAGCATCTCTGTGTAGATTGACCTAGATGCTACAATAAATGTCGTCAACTGAAGAATTTCAGATAGAATTTCCGGTGTTCAAGAACATTAAATAGATTTTGTTCCATGGATTTTTAACATTGAAAACACAAATCTGTGTGGAAAACCTTATTGATTTTTATCTAAAGTTATCTTATCACTGTACTTAGTCTCCCGGCTTGAACCAGGAAATGACAATAGACTTACCTTAAAAATCTAGATCTATGTACCTTCCCACCCAGTCAATTATTTCCCTTGTCGCTAACATCATATCAGTAATAGAATTAGGTGTACCTAATTAATTTGACGTCATAAAATAGCTCTTGTCATACACACTGATTCACTTACACACACACACACACATTTTCGTGCACTACCGACACTGTCCGCGTGCTATCAATAACCGGAAACACAAAAGAAAAATATAAACAATACACATGGCTCTGACAGCTAGACAGAAGTAGTGACACACACTATATTAACCACATTTTGTTTTTTTAAACAGTATCACCAGCCATGAAGAAAAGTGCTTCCATGTATTTGAATGTCAGGATGCCACAGAAGAGGCTGAGGCCAAATGTAGAAGGCACGACAGATGTGGGTGAGTAAACATTTAAATAATAGATACGTCTACACTACTCTACACTAGCTCTTCACAGCTCGCTAGGTTGGTTCAGACGATCACATGAGTCATTCACAGAAGTAAACTATTTATTTCATGGGTTACCGTTCCTGTCTCTTGTTGTCACTAATGTATTTAAAATCCTAAGTAAAAATACAAGTATTGATCTTAAGGTAGAGATTACAGTTTTGTAAACTTAATAGATCTAAGTATAAACATGACAACTGAACGAAATAATAAAGAACAATGAAGTTACCTGTCTGGTTCAATGTTATTATATTTTCTACATTTCTTGTATCGTGTCGAAAAAAAGAAGTCTTCTAGTTTTGTAGTTATTTTTTACATTTTAGACCTATCGTGCTTAGGGGGCAGATGATCTAATAGTTTGTATCGATAGTTAACATTTTAAAGATTTACGAGGTGTTTATTAAGGCCAGCACAATGATTATTACATGATATATCCCCTAGTATAATGTAAAGCAATCTTCAAAGTCGAGTTCAGAGTCGTCCTGAAATTCTAATTCCCAGTTCTCAATAGGACTCAAACTCCAAGCCCCTGACTCGGTTCAGACTTCAGAGGCCAGAACCATTAACGTTAAACGCCACTCACCGCATTGGTCTTTTATGTGTTAATATAGTCTCATATAAACAACAACGTCATGGTATAAGAGCATACACGACAATCTTTAAACATGTGAATACAATATGTTAGTAGAGGCAACTGTTGTTGGAATTACTTTTGTTTATTTCTGTGTGTGTATTTTCACATGCTATTCTTATTGGCTTAGAAATTCGACTGGCTCTTTCATTTCTACTATTTCCTAAATCGTATGTCCTCCACTGTATCTGTAAATTTTTACTTTATCTAAATCGCACGCACATACGCACACACACACGCACACACACACACACAAACACACTTGGCGTTCTAAAATGGAAGCCTCACGTTAATAATGAAAACAGAAGAACATGCTTCTTACAGGATGTTGATTGACAAGTTAGTCACTAGAAATGAATGTTGTCCAGACCATCCGTTACTATTTTAAATTAATGATTCGATTACTGTAAAGATCCTTTACTTAGGTGCTGGAACAACACACTAGGATCTTAAATGAAACAATTCTTAAAATTAAAACCTTAACTCTATAATACTAAGCTGTAGCACTCGCGCTAAGTGTAGCACTCCCGCTAAGTGTAGCACTCTGCTCTGTGTAGCACTCTGCTCAGTGATAAACGTACAAGTCCTCGTCCCATATGCTAGGACCAATTTGTACAAATGCTCCTTCTTCCCTAGTGTTATTGAAGCATGGAATGAGTTGCCTGAGTCAGCCAGTAAAACAAATTACTTAGCATAATTTAAGTAATTGATTAACATAACATACATGACTAGATTGACCTAGGAACGCGCGCAAAACGTAATTATCATCTTTTTTTGAATTAACGTCTGTATTTTATAAGATAAAATAAATTGTAGCATTGAAATTATTTTTTTTATTTAGACCGCGTTTAGAAGGAAGCGAAAATGACTTTGTAGATTTAGGGAAAAAGAAAAAAATTGAATTGAAAATACAGAATTTGATATTTTAAAAATGCTTTCTATGTAGACTGCGGCTTTTGGGGAAATACCGAAAATAAAATACAAAGGTTTGATAGAAAGCTTGCGGTTTTTCGCGAATAGCGGTCATCTGGCTGCGAATATATCCGGTTCTTATTGAGCGTCTAATAGATAAAATGAACCTGTGTACGAAATTTCAAGCGGATCTGTACGACAGTTTAAGCGATCTCTTGATCAATGAGTCAGTGAGTGGGATTTGGTAAATATATTTTAGATATGTTTTTAAGTAAATTCCTACATTTCAGTTCTTATATAGACTCTTAAGCAAAAGTTCATATTTGTAGACATATTTTAAGTTAGCGAATTTTAGCGAAATCTTACATTTCGTTAACCCCACCCCCCAAAAAAAAAAAACAACAAAAAAAAAAAACAACAACGCTAAAATAATTAATAAATATTATGCCATTTATGTCAAACAAAGATTAAAGACAATTATTATTATTATTTTATGATTCTTTGAACTTCATTATTATGAATCAATAGAACGGCCATCATATGTAGGTTTTAATGCTAATTGATGTTGAAGTCGGGCTTAAACATGATTTGATCCACAATTTTCATCCCAGGAGAGGGAAGCATGTCAGGGGACAGCCTTTACGACCCTACCGAGAAGGTGCAGGACCTGATCAATAAAGTGAAAGACCCAAAGTACAAGACCAGGCAGCTCTTCGTTGAGATGGACGTGCTGACCCAGAGAGGGGAAGATATGGAGTGGAGAGAGTTCGCCAGGTGAGTACAGATGAACAAATTTCTTCTTTTTGAAGTAACGTCTGTATTATATAAGATAAGCTAAGATAAGATAAGCCATATCACGTTTGGAATACAAATACGATGCATGCTTTTAATACAAACGTTATGATACATTCTTCAGCTTATTGGGCTTTTATTTCTAAAATTTGACCCAGCAGTGGCGTCGCTAAGAGGGAGCGTGGGGTGCGGACTCTGTCGGGCGATACCCATCATAGTGTGATAACAAAGTAAAGAAAGTAAGAAAGTGTCAAAAACAAAAAAATTTAAAAAAAACTTTTTTAGAGTTATTTACCAGCTAATGAAATTTAGCTCTGTGTATAAAGTTACAACATAAAACAGCGGACAGATTTTAATGGAAATCTTTATTTCGGAAAGGGGTGATGGTGGGGTGAAACCATTAGCTAATTGCCCCTATGTGGCACCGACCCTATCGACGCCTCTGTTTGATTGCACCTTGTTCATTTTGAAATTGATTTCTTGCTAATGTCCAGGTGGGTCAAGTATGAAGAGAAGGTGGAAGAAGGTGGCAAACGATGGTCCAAGCCTCACGTGGCGTCTCTCAATATGCACTACCTGATGGAGCTCCGAGGTCAGATTTTGGACGGTGTGTTTCTCAAGGACATGGAGTGCTACTCAATATCCCAGGTCGTAGGTAGGTCACAGGCTGTATATCATGAAGTCACAGGCTGTATATCCTACAGTCACAGGCTGTATATCCTACAGTCACAGACTGTATATCCTACAGTGACAGTCTGTATATCCAACAGTCACAGTCTGTATATCCTACTGTCACAGGCTGTATAACCTACAGTCACAGGCTGTATATCCTACAGTCACAGACTGTATATCAAACAGTCACAGTCTGTATATCCTACTGTCACGGGCTGTATAACCTACAGTCTGTGACTGTATATCCTACAGTCTGTGACTGTATATCAAACAGTCACAGTCTGTATATCAAACAGTCACAGTCTGTATATCCTACTGTCACAGGCTGTATATCCTTCAGTCACAGACTGTATATCTTACAGTCCCATGCTGTATATCCTAAGCTTTAATTGTTTCAAAGGACTCCCATAAACAAGACAGTTCGAAGACTGTCAACCCTCCACACAAATACAAAATGCGACCAGCCAACACAGCGGTTACCTTTATTAACTAATAACAACTTCCGATGTTCTATTGTTTTAACAAGTATCTACTGCAATTACACTTACACTATGAATCATTACAATCATTAGTCATGCAATTAAACGTCCGCCCTTCATAATGCAGTCAGGGCGGACTCTCTAATCATTTAATTTACGGACGCTTTTCTAAAAATATCTCGTAGTAGATGACCTTACTGACCCACTGCAATGACCAACATTCTTAGCCTATTAGTCCCCACTCTAGGGTCAGCTGCTTATAATGCTTACCCCAATGCTCCATAGATCTGATCTCTGTAACTGTTTATAATTTGTTCATTATTATTTTCCACTTCTCATAATTTTACTGAAGGTAACTTTAAATAATCAATGCGAATGTATAGTAATCATAATGAAACATCTAAGTAAACAAGTTTGACCTGAATATTTTCGATGTTCTTCGACATTTAAAATCATAGCTCAAGATCTAGAAGCTCACGGTATATATAAAATATGATAGTACCGATGCGATAGAAACTGTTATCTACATTTTGAGCCATTTTAAACTATGTGATAGTGAAAACTTTGGAACATAAGTGCTAGTGCTGATATTTTTGAATGAAATCCCTTTTATTAATTAATACTTGCACTGACTGCTTGGCAAATCAATTTCTAATAACCAGTTTTAAATGCTAACATGAAGAATTTTTTGTTGAGATCAATATACATATTTACAAAAAAAAAAAACACAACAAAGACATGTGTTCCGTGTTGATTCGAAACTTTGGTCAATGAAGTATTTACTTTGTGATCACAAAAAGATGTTTCCGTCAGATGTGAACAAGTTTTTGGTCTGAAGGATTGAATGGAAGTTGACATAGTGTATTTGGTATGAGTCACCTAAGTGTACAGATGCATTTGTTAATCGAACTGGCCATTGCGTTGTTTCTCGTTTAGCTTTAATTAGAAGAAACTTGCAATTCAGATAATTAAATAAAATAACAAGAGTAAAAAAAAACCAACAACTACGGAATGCAAGCTAGAATCTTGTTTTTTTTTTAACTTTATTCCAGTGAGCTCCCAGAGGAGCACAGGGCCGGAACCACACCTCTCCTGCGAACTGCGATCTGGGCAGCTTTCTTTAACTGCTCCTTTGTCACTCTGGTATCCTCGTCTTCGCAGGTGATTTACCTCTTCCAGGTTTGGTTGGGTCTGCCCACTTTTCTCTTCCATTGCGAATTCCAGACAAATGCCTGCCTTGCAACATTGGTAGTTTTTTTTTCCTCCTGGTGTGTCATAATGATCTCCACTTTCACATTCTGATATCTTGGGCTATGTTTTTTTTTTGGTACACTTGTACTTCAGTGTAAACTTGTACTTCTATCAAAAGTCGAGGATCACCGAGTGACTTATTCGCAACAGAACAAGGGGGTATCTAAAAATAATATTGATTTTCTTGACGTGGCCAACATTTCCAATGAATAAGAAAGCAATAGTATTAAAAACTGCTCATGGCATTTTATACTCCATTGTATATGTAATTTTTCCGAAAAAAAGGCTAAAATACCAAAATTATTTCTAGTTGTTTTTTTTTTGAGATTATCGAACTATGCCATCTTCTATTTCCCCATCAAACTATTTTATTTTCATTGCCCCACTAAGCGTATTGATTTATAAATTGGGGTCCCGACTTCTAAATATTTGGAGACCGCTGAGCTAAAAAGTGAAAGTGACAATATGTAGGACATCTCCCAATAATGACTTCCCCATCAGTTGACTTACAAATGTGTGACCTTTTGTTTTGTCCTATCACACCCCTCCCCTTCTTGAAATAGGCTTTTGATATGTCATACAGCAAAGTCATTGTGACCAACTTGTCTTCAACTGACACGCAGCTAACATCATCATGAAATCATTAAATTATTGTTCGTGTTGCCATGTTGACATAGAGTCATAGACAATGGTTTTAAGCTGACCTAAATGGGATGAGTTTGAAGTTCTAGCATGACCTAAATGGGATGAGTTTGAAGTTCTAGCATGACCTAAATCTGATGAGTTTGAAGTTCTAACATGACCTAAATCTGATGAGTTTGAAGTTCTAACATGACCTAAATCTGATGAGTTTGAAGTTCTAACGTGACCTAAATATGATGAGCTTCAGGTTGATTTTGTTAAATTCTAATTAATTCAACTCATTAAAGATAAATCCCTTTCTCTTACACAGCTAACCTTAGCATTAAAAAAATCTGATCTGTTTAAAAGCCAATGTTGATTTCTAGCAACCTTGTCTTTTACCAAAGCTTGAGGGAGAAAAGTACTATTTTGTATGATTTAAAAACATTCTAACATATATGTACTCGGCTTCGATGTTGTTCAGCACATCCTTGCATCTTTCTTCCCAAGTTTTCTGCAACATTTCTCCAGAGCATAGTTGCAATAATCCAATGTCGTTCATTGTACAAACATGATAGCAACAAAATTAAATGCGCAAATAAGGGACAAAGGAAAGATTTACATTCATTTATTGAAATAATTATTTTGTACAAGCGAATTCAGTTAATATAAAAGTAAAAATACTGGAATAGTCACGTGACAGTGGTAAATGCATGACAAAATCAATTAATCAATCACTGTTAGACATTTCATTATATAGCAGACATGCACACTTAAAAAAGAAAGGAATCTTAGCAAATAATGTTCACATTTCTCTCTTCTAAATTAAAAATTACAACATCTTCATCCGACTTGACAGAGGCGTATCGCTGGATCAGTACAAAGATGAAATATCAATCGACTTTTATCATTCTGTGTGCATGGCGCTGATTCCTTAAATTGGTTTATGAGAAACAAAAGGTGTGTTGTTCTAAGTAGCCTAGGAGAAGGAAAACTGTGAATTCAAACCTCTGCTGCCTTGAAGCTATACCCAAACATGGGAAAGTCTTCGGGTGTTAACCCTGAGGAAAATACAAGAGCCGGTGACCCTTAGACAGTATGCAACACTCAGTCCTAAACCCTCTCAGAGCCTGCTAGCTGACCCCAAACTGTATCGACACTTGCCGTTTCTTTTGATATATCAGCTTCGTGGAGTGCATGGGGCGGGGAGCTGATGTGTGGACGACATCGTTCCGCCCGCAGCTAATGCCCAGGCATTCATCTCATTTCCATGGGATAATCTTTAGTCGGTTCGCGTGGCTGAAGGAGGCTATATGAGAAAGTTAAAAGGGAAATCTTTGAGATGGATTTCTGTGACATAAGTCGGGTAAAAGGAGGTACGGTAACTCTAAAATTGTGACCTAGTTCTATCTAGAACTATAACCCACTACTCAGCTTTACATACATTTAAAAAGAAATCCCCAAAATTAATTTGAATCCAGATATGAAATGTAAACAAGCACAAACTAAAGGTACCCTCTTTTGCTTAGCTTATGATGTTAAATCAATTTCTGCTTTATGAAGCTGACGTGGTCTATAGTTTCTAATTCTACAATTTCTTGCAATGCTTCGCTAATACAATGAGCCTTTCCAGAGAGTTGTACACAATCAGGTTCTTCTATTAACAGTCCAGCTCATGATTTCTACATATGATGGGGGGGGGGGGGAGCAAAATGTTTATGTACGTCTATTTACTTATTAGACTCTTTACTCAAAAAATTCTTTGATTCGATTGCAGTTAATTCCCTTGAAGACGTGTTGAAACTAAAAGACGTTAGCCAAATTTAATTTTAAAATGATAACAATTTAAACATTTAAACTGTCCAATCTGGTACTGATTTTTCCCCAAAGATATAAATAAACGGTCTTTTTTTCTACAAAATTCGTTAGAGATATTTTCGCGATATCCGTCATTAAGTTTTTAGTTTTTGATTCCTGAACCTACATCATTAAATGGAATCGTAAAAACATCGTCATTAAATAAGTGATAGTGTTTACTTTTTGGTGGTAAATACTATGACTAATAATCAGTGTACGCATTGTGTTGAAACCTAGCAGCTGTCTTATTACACATTTGGAATCTAGATCTATAAATCAGGAAGCAATTCGCGATCTCTGGAAAGTTACAAGGGTTGATTATCTTCACATAAAATTAATAAGATCTATAAGATCTATAAATCAGGAAGCAATTCGCGATCTCTGGAAAGTTACAAGGGTTGATTATCTTCACATAAAATTAATAAGATCTATAAATCAGGAAGCAATTCGCGATCTCTGGAAAGTTACAAGGGTTGATTATCTTCACATAAAATTAATAAGTGCGGTCATTGTTTACTCTTTTGTTAGATCACCTCTTGGACGCATGGATCGCCAACAACAGCCTGGACCCCTTGCTGAGAAGGCACATCCGAGCACTTTGCCTCAAGAGCCACAGGCACAGGCACGAGCGGGGTCGCCCAGAGGACAAGAAGAAGAACATGAAACGCAACAACACCTCGGGGGACCTGGTGAAGAACCAGCTGGATGGTGAGTACATAATTCATATAACAAGCCGACCCGCGGCGTAGCATACGCCCCCCCCCCTTTTTATTTCTGAGCCTCGCTCACTGTCACCGCGAAGATTACGTGGGGCAACTCTAGTCCGACTTGCAGAAATGAAAGAGTTATCTTTCCATGACTTTTTCATCGTTATGTCCCGCATGGTTGGGACACGAAGAGAATTATATATATATATATATATATATATATATATATATATATATATATATATATATATATATATATATATATATATATATATATATATATATATATATATATATATATATATATATATATATATATATATACATATGTGCAATCTTAACTCAGGGGCGTAACTCAGTGGGTTCAACTTAGAAGAATCAACACGGTCATTGCCTTTCTTAAATTTGTATTTCACATTTGGTGCATTGGAGTCCCTGTTAAATGTGGTCAGTACTCCGTCTTATCAATCCCAGTCATTTTCCGCTCTTTGAGCCAAGTCAGAAAGTGTATATGCAAACAACAAGTGATACAGTCCATTATAACATAAACATTGACAATTTTAACAAAGTTTATATCAACTCATTCTGTCTGGTCAAAAGTTTGTACACGTTATTTCTCCCACATCCAATCGTGGATCAAGCTGAATTTTCGCATATATATATTTTATACCCCACAAGCAAGAATCAATAAAAAAAAATTAACTAATTAGTTAAGTAAATATTGGTAATTATTTTGTTTGTTTGGTATCTTGAACAACGGAAAGAAGTTGTACTTGACATATGAGGAGGTACAAGTTAAGTTAGTCCGCTTTATACTTAGTAGGTCGCCATTCAATAATGAAGGATTTAGCAGCGATTGAACGGTGAAAAAGAAATATTTTTCAAAAGGTGTGAACCTATTTCAGTTGCTCCTCTCTAGGATGACGCCGCTGAGAAGTGAGGCAAGAGCGAATTACACGGAAATATAAATATAACATATGCTTGCAAACATTAAAATCTATTAAAATATAAATCATAATTAGAGCAACCAATAGAACATCTGGTTGGATGAACTCCCAGAGGGAAATGACTCAAAGCAGCCCCTTATATATATATATATACCAGTTCTTCGACCTAATGCCACATGAATTATTATTTCTCTATTT